>NW_026250998.1:0-82208 GCF_022114955.1 Emericellopsis cladophorae
GTACTAGATCTCCGACGGGAGGTGGTTGGGGAGAAGCACCCCGACACGATCAGCAGCATGGCGTCCCTCGCGGCGACATACCATACGCAGGGCCGATACGACGCGGCTGAGACGCTGAAGAAGCGAGCACTAAATCTCCGACGGGAGGTGGTTGGGGAGAAGCACCCCGATACGATCAGGAGCATGGCGGAACTCGCGGTGACGTACCATGCGCAGGGTCGATACGACGAAGATGAAGAAATTTCGGTCAAAGTACTAGATCTCCGACGGGAGGTGGTTGGGGAGAAGCACCCCGACACGATCAGCAGCATGGCGTCCCTCGCGGCGACGTACCATGCGCAGGGCCGATATGACGAGGCTGAAGTACTTCATAACACTGCTCTAGACCTTCGCCGGCATATTCTTGGTGAAGATCACCCGCACACGACTCAGAGCACTATGTACCTGGCCTCCACACGGGAGTCGTTACAGCAAATGCGGTCCTATGGAAGATCGGTTCCGTCTTCGGCGGTCGCGCAGGACCGCAATTCAGAAGAGCCAAAGCTACGCCATCGATTTTTCAGGGAGCTCGCGCAGGCTATGAGTTTTGGCAAAGGGAGGTCCCACGGAAGTTAGGGACCTAGTTTTATCTTGGGAAAACTCCTCAGAGTATGCACCTTCAATACTGTATGTGCACCATGTAGCTGCTCATCAGGCCCCTAGTTGTGTGACCACCAATGAGGCGTTTATGCAGGAGTAAAGGTACGCATTAGTCGCCGTACTTGGCCTGTTTTGATAAGTAATTTATGTGGAATATCACTAGTTTCCGAGTCTAGTTCTTTGTCGTATGGACTATCACTGCTATAACGTTCCGTTCTAAGTCTTCCAGTGTACATTGAGTTACCCGTAGACGCCTGCTGCGCGTCACGCTCGGTATTGCTCCCATTCGTATGTTTCAGCAGACATCGGGACGCATTTAGTGCACTCGCGGCCCATTTCATCCAATTCTTACTTAGTGGATCTACGTTAAATATTGCGTTCTCTCCCAAGATGTGAAGGCAAGCATGGATTCTGGAACAGGTGCGGCGATGGCAGTCAGCTCTCATCTCAAGCTTTCATTAGAATCAATGGGGGAGCTATCGTTACCTGCAGCAGCTGGCGCCTATCTTAAATTAACGAGGAGTAGGGATAAGAGTCACCCCTTCCACACCCCACGCGCTTCAGGTGCGGTGGGGACTAGCAATTTTCTTGCACCCTCTAACAATTGATCGACGCTCAAGAATACGCCCGTTTTGTTGACGGTCATGTGACATAACGGTACGGTGGATCATCGCTACGTGGATGACAACCTCCAAAAACGGAGATCATGGGCGTCTGTTCTGGATGCCTGTTCTTCCACTTCAAGCTGCCAGCATCCTGACAGCCAAGAGTCCTGAGGGGCTGATTAGTAGTTGGGTCGGTGACGACCAGCGAATACCGGCTGTTGTATGTTTTTTTTAGATTGTCCTGATAACTTTTGCTCCACCCGTAGACATTGCATATGTTGAGGCTTAGACGGCGACATGCGCAGTTAATCGGTTTCTGGTGGTCCGGGCTGATTAGGCGGAACGATGTGAAGCGATTGCCCAGCTTAGTTAGCCTTTGTGTAAGAGTAGGTGGTAGGTACAGGATACTAAAGAAGACACGACACTCAATGAAGAGGAGACCTATGAGCGCATCACGGGTGTAAACACATTTACACGCATATGATAGCGTAGAGGGTGCCCTAAAAATACACGATTTAGTGGAGATACCTAGATGGTGGGATAGCTTAGGATCATATTTTACTGTACGATCTAGTCTAAAAAGAGAAGAGGGGCTTATGCTAATATATATGCACCGGGTCTGTGCCACTGCAAACGCTACAATTATGGAGGTTATGCAGCTCTTCTGTAGACCTCGTGTAATTTGAAGCTGCCGATCTTTATGAAGCTCCCTATTGTAGCTAGTTCACTTACGGAGTACAGCTGATATCTTCGCCGTGACGCTCCCGGTACCGACGATCTTTCTTTCCTTGCTACAAGCCCCCCTACGGTTGCTATAAACAGAGGATCATATCTCCCTGCCGTTCCCTCGAGCCTATAGAAAAGACACAAGTGCCCTTCATTTCTTATGGCTGCATGTCTCGGTATGGAATTTTATGGCTACACCACGCCGCCACAGCTCGTATTCACAATGCAGGCCTCCAAGACTCCCCACGAATCAAAGGTTGAGGCTGGCGCCATCGACGTTGGGGATTTTCAGAGTTCAGCTAGGCATTCTGAGGGGGTAGTAAATTGCGGGGCTCCTCGACAAGCGACTAAATACATATTGGGGTCGAAATCGACCATAGGGCGGTCCTAAAGTGCAGTGACATTCGGAAGTTGTATCGGCTGAGCTGCGATCAGCCACCACATCAGCCTGCATGTTGGGTGAGGGGCCGAGGAGCCGAGTTCTCGCGGTAAACCGTATGATCTCTGCTCACGAGCCCGAGAGGCTGAGACATTGTGATCCCAATAGTTCCTAATAATAGTATGATGTCTACCACGCCGCTCTACGATACGAAGAATGGCGGCGCCCTCTGGGCACGCACGCATGATCGATCACAAGGACTTCCCTCGTACGGGGAGCTCGAATCAACATCTGTATCCATTCTTGGTTTCCTTGGTATGCGAAACATTTAAAGGAAGCTGTGGTATCCCATCGGCCCATGGCACAAGTTCTCCATCACTACGCACGGAGACAAGCAAGCATATCAAGCAATCGAACAAACCCAAAGTTCTCTACCCTCTGATTCAGATCTCTCAATTCAATCATAATCACCAAGATGCAGCTCTTTGCCCTTACTATCGCTTCCCTGGCAGCTCTCGCCGCCGCTCAGCCGCAGTGCAAGCCTGCCACGTACGCGTGCACCAAGGATAGCAATGGGTGGCAGGTCTGCAACACCTCAGGCCGCTGGGTTGTATGTCTCCCCATCTCTCTTGTTATACAACTGTCTGACTCTGATCGTGACATTAGTTTGCCGGTACTTGCCCCCCTGATACGGTGTGCCAGTTCTATCCGCCAAGTGGCAGTCCTTACTGTGTTCCCGAAGGCTTCCAATTCCCTTGATTCGCCATCTCCGAAATCCAAACAGTTGAGAGTTGGCAAGGAAGGAAAATGCAAGAGGCCATGTCTGTCTTGGCGCTCATTTAAACTGGGACGCGTTCTTTTAAGTAGTCAATCGATGACTTGGCTTTCTTCTCTAAAACCTTGCTCTCGCGTGCCACTGAATGCGCTGACATTGTGGTCGGCCTTCTTGTTCACTAGGTTCAGCTAGCCACATCGTCTAAAATGGGTTTCAAACGCTCTACTCGACTCTCATCCTACGCTTCACCATGCACTATACCATGGACATAGCAGTTACCCACCAGAATCCACTTACTCCCAGACGCCCGTATCACCATCGGCGTGTTTGCTCCCGGGAGGAGGGCAATGGAATCTTCCGCCGCTGCTGAAGACGGCAGCAACCCAAGAAAGCATATTGGCGCTCTTGTAAGACGTTTGTCTCAGCAATGGGGTAGAGAAGGTCCCGCTTTGAACCCCCATTCGGCCATTCGAAGCTAGAGAAGCCCTTGGAGTGTGTGCTTCGAGGTCGTGGACACTGCGCCCAGGGCAGCACCGGCCATCTTCGAAAAGCCACCGCTCGATGCGTCGGTGAGACGGATGACATTTTCAAGATGCCGTGATGCCTGTGTCATGTCCCTGCCGGGGCCATGGGTAGCGGACAGAAAGGCGTCAAAGTGCCTGATGCCGGTGCAGTACACACGGTGGATGCCCAGTCCTTTCCACGAGGCCAAGGCGTCACTGAGCTCATCCATCGCCAAGGTCCAAGATGCGCGAGTGTTCAAATTAAATAGATAACCTCCGAGTTGGCTGTGAAACGACACTGGAAACTGTAATGCGTCGCCCAGATCGACAATTCTATCCACCACCAAGCTGTTCAATACCAGCGTATCTGGCTTGATCAGGTCCAAATGAGTAACTTGCCGACGGAGACTTGCATTATACATGAGTTCTTTTCGATCTCCTTGGCCGACACTCTTCGCAGATTGGAGTAGCGATGGTAGCCTTTGGCCAGGGTCCGTTTCCGGTCCTAACTCGGAATCCTATTGGGGCACCCAGGACGGGAGCCCAGTATTTCTGTGCCGCTCATTCTCAAGCACGGCAAGTACGTCCAGCAGGCGAAGGTGCCGTGAAGACTGCAGAATAACAAACGCTGCGGATGTATAACATCCTACGGTAGTAGACACTGTATAGTCAGGGTATATATTAACCTGTCGTCCTGTCACGAGGCCACCAATAGCTCGTTCTTATTCTTGGACTTGTCATTCACTACCTCATCTACGATGCGGAAGAGGATTCAATAGAAGACGAAAGATTATGTTTTTCGATGCTCGATACCTCACAGCATACTAGATATCAATGTCCAGGAACTATAGATAAGAAGGTCAGCTGCAAAGTGGCATCACACATAAGTGCAAGGATTCCATGACGATGTTAGGATAACTTATCTTCACCCTCTTGGCTTTACACTTTTGAAGCTTCGGGGCAATACTCATCCATAGAACGACCAGGGCATGCTCCAGCGCTACATCGCCCGAGCCCATGGTCGGCGAAATTGGATAGGACTCCTTCTTCTTATAATCAGACGAGCCTCTTTGATCTTTTTCTCTGAGGGCTACGATATATTCCGAGGGCTGGTGGTCTGTCTCATTCCAAGGCCTCATCTCAACCTAACCACGAGACTGCTTCGTTACAGCAGCATTCAGCTGATTCATCCAATCCATCTGGATCAATCTAGAGTTCATCATATAGAATACAACACGTCAAGTCAAAAGGCTGAGTGGGCTCCCTTAGCTCTATTATCTGTTACGTTTTAGGAGCCTCCCCGCTTGCTTTTGTTTCCTTGCACTCTGGACATAAAGAAACTTTTTAGCCGTAGCGCCAGTCTTAACTTAAACTTAGACCGGAAGTCAAAACTGAAATGCAGTAGATTGACTGCGTATCTATCGCCAAGCCTCAAGTAGGAAAGGCGTTTTGCGTTAACTTTGTTTATCCTTACCCAGTCTTCACAGGCGCTTGATCATCACGCCAAAACTCAAATGCACAGGGTGTCACACTCTTATGCAATCACTTTGATCAGAATAACTGAGATTCTGCTATATAAGACCCCCCGCTTCTCTCCAGGAACTCTCCTCTTACCTCACTCCATCAACAACATGGCATCCCGACGTGACCTCAATCAGACCGACGAGTCAGCCGCTTCGCTGACCCCATCAACAATCGAAGCCGCTCTTTTAAGCTTCCGTTTTATTGAAGCATCTGAGCACCAAAATTCCCATGGCGTTGAGATTCTCAGACGTTCGCTTTCTGTTCGATCCGTCGTCTCCACGACTTCATCCTTCGCCGAACTATTCGAAGCTACTGCAAGCAACCCGCAGCTTCACATCATCCGCGAAATTGGCGCAGGCCTCCAAGGCACCATCTTCGAGCAAGTCGGAAAGCCTATGGTCTTCAAGAAGGAGAAGATCCAGAACTCGTTGATGGCCTGCAACTTGAAGAACGAATTCCACCTCCACCAGTTGGTGTGGGATGCCTTCGAAAAGTATCGAAATCACTCGTCCATCCATTGCGATGTGGTTGTCCCTGCCGCACAGAAATTCATTGCCGCTCAAGACAACAACGCTTGGCCAACCCTTCTACCCAAGCTCCCTCTTGACTGCCGGGTTCAGTCCGATATAGTGATAATGGAACGTGTCCTCCCTTTACCCAAGATCATTCGACGGGCACTCATAGAAGAATTCTACCCGTTTCCCAGAGGTGTCTCAGATAGCGAGAAGGGGCAAATCATCAAGTGGGCCTTGAACGTCGTCTCCAACAAGGACTGTCTTGTGCGCCCTTACCTCGGCATACCTCGCAAGGTATACACAGAAGCCAACTTCTCTCTGCGAAACTTTATAATTGGCTTTGAGGATCTGGAGCGATGCGAAACTGATTTTGAAACAATTACCCAGGCCTTAGGAAGTGCTTACGCCATACTCCACTGGGCTGCTCATGTCAACGGCGACGATGTTGAGCTCGTCCTTGGCTCCTCCCTTGCCACTGTCCCGGGTCGCCAACAACGATTTCAGCAGCGCAAGATTGGACTCTTCCTGATCGACTATGGTCAATGCGATGAGGTGGACATGTCAAAGCCTGCTGAAGAGGTGTACCAGGCTTTCAGGAGCGCGATGGTCACTGGTGATAATGGCTGCTTCATTCCGAATCCTCGACACAGACCACAACTCTTTCGTTTGTTTAAGAATACATACTCGACGACAGCGAAGCAGATACTAGAAGAAAGTTCTTTCGAAAAAGAGAAATTCGATATTGATAAGTTCATGAAGCTTTATCAGGAGTACGTGGAGGATTTTCTTTAATTAAACGAGATACCTAAACGATAGAAAACTATCTTCGAAATCAAAATGAATAGATATTGCTCATGATTATAATTAGATGATGAATTAATAAGAAACTATAACTATCTGATTTATGCACAAGCCCAGCATCGAGACTGACTAGTACCCGGAAATACCCGCTGATGCGACATCTCAGCACATCTGTTAGCGTCCCGCAGCTCAGCTCTGCTCTCTTTAGCCGCGCCGGGACTATCGGGCATAAACGACCTACAGAAACTCTTTCTAAACGCAAGCTACGTGCCACTCCCCGAGAATCACCCATCAGCCCTCATGCGTCTGCCTCACCTCGGTGGTCAGCATGATTCGAGGCTTGCCCTGAGTATCCGTGGCGTCTGACCCTGCGCTCTCCTTCCCCGGGCCCTCGCCTCCCCCCTGGATCTGCGTCGTCACACAGCCCTTGCCCGGTATCAATGTATGCTCGTCGCTGTCGATCGGGTCGTTGTACGTGACCGCCGTCTGGTCGCGCGTGGCGTTGCGTGACCTCTTGTGCGAGTCGAACATCTCAAAATTGGAGTTGGCCTGCGACCAGTACCCAACCTTTTCCTCGTGACGGATGGACTTCCACAGCGCTGGCATCAGGGGCAGCGTGGCGCAGACGAGTCCTATGCCCACCTCGGCGACACTAGCATCGTCAGCAACATGGCATCGCCCCTGAAAGGAGCTGAAGAAAACACGCACCCCGTGAGGTTGATCTCCATGAACACATAGGTCTGGTCAGGGCTGTTGCCGCGGTTGATAATGAAGATCAGCCGGATCAGGCTGAAGATGCATGCGATACCACCCACGCCAAACACGACGGCAATCTTGACCTTGGCCATCAGACCGACCTGCAGCTGCTTGGCGAGGGGACAGGGCAGCAGGAAGACAACAATGTCGCTCATCAGGCTGATCACATTGTCCACCAAGATCAGCACGCGCTGGTTGAAGCACTCGCCCTCGCCCTCGCCCCAAAACACGGGGATCGGCCGACAGATGAAGATTTTGAGGAAGAACATGACGGTGTAGTAGACGGCCATGATCCCGAGAAAGCTGTAGATGAGCGCGACGTAGCCCTTGTAGGGCGCAAAGATGCGGTTGAGAAAGAGGAGGATGGCGGCTTTTGTCGCGAGCACCGTTGGGCCGTAGTTGACCATGGTCGCGTATACTGCCTGGCTCTGGTCAGCCAGTGTCACTCGGACCATATCTGTTCTGGGCACCCTTGCCTGGTTATACGAAGGCACAGCCGACGCCACGACATCCCACTGGTGAATTCCGCCGCCGAATCTCAGCACTGCGGTCGTTAGCTGTGTTGGCGAGACGATCGTATAGCTTTTTCCAGCATACTGAGTAGGCATATCCCGCAGTAGATCACAAAGCCAATCTGCATTGTCAGTGTTTACGCCGTCACTTCCAGGGCTGGCCTGTACTCACGTAGCCAACGATGCAGGCCACTGCGACGTGTCAACGACGGCCACTCGTCGCGGAAGTGCATCCTTTGACCAAATCGAGAACTTACCATCGTCTGCCTGCAGCCTCATGCTCAACCGACGCCGCGCCCACAGGCGGAGCCCCATGAAGACCGTCGTGACAGCGACGCCCGTGACATTGGCGGCGATGCAGTAGTAGAACATGTGGCGGTCGGGGTTGTCAAAGTTTGACACCTGCCCCGAGGGGGGTTCGAGGCCAGGCTCGAGCGCCATGGCTGTGGGTGTGAAGGTCTAGTCTGATGGAGGTCTCTTGAAAGGACGCTATGGACTGCAGGCAAAAAAAGACTAAACAACACCTCTCGCAGTTTCTTTGAAAGACTCGTCTTCCCGGAGACGAGGGGCACAAACCACACGGCACTAAACACATGTCTTATGACACGACAACCGATAAAACAACGCATGACAGTGTTGGTCCAAAGGGGCGATAGATCGACGGCACAAATCTTCAAGACAGTGATGGCCGAGACACCATTGAAGACTTCAGGGGCAGTGCCCAATGGCACCGTCACCGCTTACTTCTTAGTCTATAGAGTCCACGCCAGGAGAGTGACAGCGAGGGCCGACGAGATATGACAGAACTTCTTAAAGGGACGGCGATATAAGTACCGTGCGCTGTCCAATGACGCCCCTGGGGTGTCAACTTGACATTCGCATCTTTCGCTCCGGCTGTGATGGGTCTCGGGGTGAAACGATGTTACTCAAGTAGCAGTTGGCAAGGTCCGTGCTGACCCTGTTAATAGTGCATACCTGGCCATTTCTGACAAGTTGTAGTTAAAGTTGGGCCTGCATAACCGTGATGGGTTTGACCCAAGGTCGTCGTCCAAGGAGAGCAGCTGTGAAATGGACGACTTGCACAAGACTCAATGACCACAAAAGCCTCTGCGTCTCAATATTTGACTCACAACGACTCCCTATCAATGTTCTCGACGGAGATCATGTGGGCTTTTCTGGCGCGTGGCTTGGCCTTGATGACCGACGACGGAAGGTTCGGCAGCGGGTACGCCAACGGGGACACCCATGGCGCGAAATCTTAACTGCCGGCCTGTCAGGCTCTCGGACCACTCGAGGAGACGAGAGGACGCGCGAGGTGTGGGCGGGAAACGATCGGCAGCCGCTCGCGGAGTGGGGGACGGAGGCCCGTCCGGCTTCCGCGGTCACATCTCACAATCCTTCCGTCGCTGTATGGATGTTGGTCGGTTGATCGGTGGGGACAAAAGCGGTAGCGATCCTCAGTCGACGACCGGCACGCATCTGATAATTACGTGAGAAGCAATCTTCAACAGAATCGCTTTGGTTATAGGCGTTGGTCACCATGAAGCGACACGCCTGTGTGCCCGAGGGCCTGAGGGCCTCCCCATATCATATTGGATTATCACCCTGGTCTGATTTTACTCGAGTCTTTTTAGGTACTTACGTACTTCGTATCCTGAGGCCAGTTATAAGTCATCATCGACATGCAACTACTAGTGAGATGGATCCAAGCCACAGCCCAGTCATGGTCTCGTCGAGCAGTGAAGTCTTGCCTAGAAGCAGATTGCATTGCCTATACAAAAACCTAGAATACAGCCTGAGCGTTTGGTGGAGACGAGATACCACCCAGCATATTAAACGGCGAAGATGAAACAAAAAAGGACCAGCGGCCGAGCTCCTGACAGATCTGCGCCAGCCTCTCGAGGTCAAACAACTCGCCAATGGGCATTCCCCAGCCTGCCAGCATGTACTCGTGCAGAAAGACCCCGCCGGCCTGGGGCGGGTAGACCTCGAAGCTGATGGCGTCGCCGGCGACGGCCGCGAAGCCCGTGTCCCAGAGCCACTGGAGCATGTCCAGGGTGCCCTCAACACCGGCGTGCTGGGGGCTGGTGCTCGCGGCGTAGGTTTGTTTCGCCTCCCGGGTCATGCGCTGCTCCCACTCCTTGGTGACGCCGATCCGGACAAAGAGCATGTCGCCGCGTCGGAACTCGATGTTGCATTCGCGGGCAATGTCCAGAATTTCAGACAGCTTGATTGTGTGCAGAGAAAAGGTCGAGTATTCGATGCTCTTCCTCTCAGCGTAGGAGACGTAGTCGATGAGGACGCCACGGCCTGTTCATGCTTCAGTTTTGGCCGCCGGTTCGGCGCTGGATTCACATACCAGTGATTCCCTCCTGTGCCCAGTGCTGGATGCCAATCCTGTCACACGCGGGATCGAGGATTTCTTCCTTGGTGCAGCCGCCGTAAAAGACTCTCTCGGAAGGGCCCTCCTCGAGTGGCTGGGAGAAGTGTCTCAACCCGTCCCATCTGTGAAACACATTGTTAGTTGCAAGGCTATCTGTCTACTCACGAAGCTCAGATCTCATGTACGCACTGCGACGATTGCTCTGCGTCTCTAGATTAGGCATGCTTCGTCTTATAGTCAATTGCATCCCGCACGTAGCCTGTCTTACGAGGGTTGAGTGTGTAAATGTCGTCAAAAGCAACGCCATCTAGCAGCGGGACCATCTCCAGCTTGCACGGCTGACGGTTGAAGCAGGCGAACTCCAGCTTGTTCAGGTCCCAACCCAGGTTGACACGGATGCCCTGCTGAATCTCATCCTTGGCCGCGGCCAGCACTCTTTCCTTGGTGAGGAGAACCAGTCGTCCCAGACCCTCCTCGCGCGAGCCTGGCTCGCCAATCCATACCTGATGTCTGCTTAGTCGACGGGATAGAGTCGCTCACACAGATGTATACGGACTCTCTTGGGGTTGGGGAGCTCCTCCCAGCTCTTTTCCATCATCGACAGATCAGCCATGGCGGATTCTAGTGGCAGTGTCAGTCACTCAGTCAGTCTGTCTGTTCGAGCACACGAATTCTATGCGTACGCTGCTCTGGTTTATGCACAAGCCAAGTAAGCACAGACTGGTACGGATAGCGGCCCCTGATGCGATATCCCTGCACATGCTGCGCGTCGGACATGACCACTGACACCTCACTTTCTTGCGGTTACATTGCATGCGCGCAACGGGGTCCAAGCATCGGGTTACATGGATCAGCACGATTTTCGAGACGTTTTCCCTTCCATGGACATTGAAAACAGGCAAATTAGGTTGCAACGGCCGGGTGACCGGGTTCGTCTGTCCTCCCTAGAGCCTTGGACCTCACCTTGTGGGTTCGTGGACGAAGGCCGACGACCATGCACGACACCTCTCCCTCGGGATAGTACGTACAGCGGCAGAGGAAGAAAGTTTACATCCGAGCCTCTGTTCTTTCTCCTCGCGTTTCCGCTCACCTTTCCCTTTCAACTTGCTCTTCTTTGTTTGGTTGTCAGTCCGAGTCCATCTCCGATCTGCCTACTGCACTTCATCGCCCATCATGGAGCATCACGACCAGAAGATCAATCTCTACAATCGTCTCGTGATTGCATTTGTGGCCCTTGGCGGCACGGTAAGTCTACCCCATGTAACTGCACGCTGTCTGAAGACGCTCCCGCTGACACTCGCAGACATATGGGTTTGTACTCCCCGCACGCCTCACGTATCGCCGCTGATTCGAATACACCTGCTCAGGTACGGCGCGAGCATCATCGGCTCAACCATTGGCCAGCCAGTACTTCAACCTCCCCGCGGCAGGCGAGGACGGGTACGCGAGCATCACGACACCAGCCATTGCGACGGCCAATGGCCTCTTCTCCGCAGGGGGCGCCGTCGCGTCCCTGATTGTCATGTGGGCGTCTGACTACTTTGGCCGCGTGCGCTCCATCCAGATCGCCTGTGTCCTGGGCGTGCTGGGCGGCGCACTGCAGAGTACCGCGCAGAATCTCGAGTGAGCAGCAGTCCGTACGTATTCTTCCCCATGCCACGCTGACCTCGTTGTACGGGCGCAGCATGTTCCAGGCCGGACGCTTCATCATGGGCATGTGCGTCGGGGCCATGTCCTGCGTCGTGCCCATGTATCTGTCCGAGATGTCCTCTCCTCGCTTCCGAGGCTGGCTCGTCGGCCATCACGCGTGAGTGTTACCGAGACTTGATTCACTTGACAAGACGCCAAATTGACACCTCTTTCAGCATCTTTCTCGTCTTTGGCTACATGCTGAGCTCGTGGACTGGATTCAGCATCTTCTTCGCGAGCAACCTCGAGCTGGGATGGCGTCTGCCCCTCGCGATCCAGTGCGTGCCGCCCCTGATCCTCCTCGCCGGTAGCCCCAAGGTCCCCCGCTCGGCCCGATGGCTGGTCTCGCAGGGCCTCAAGGAGGAGGCGTGGGTGGTGCTGCAGAGGCCGCGCCAATCGCCCGACGACCCCGAGGACCTGTTTGCCAATGAGGAGCTGTACCAGATCCAAGAACAGCTGCGACTCGATGCCGACAAGCTGGCCGTCTATGGCAGTCCATGGAAGGCTGTTGTCCAGAAATCTAGCTACCGCAAGAGGATGATCATTGGGTTCCTTACGCAGTGGGGTGCCGAGTTTGGTGGCCCGCTCGTACGACCGGGCGCTTTGTGCATGCAGTGAGTAGAGACTGACATGGTAGAACAACTATGCAGTCCTGCTCTACACCGGCCTCGGTCAGACGGGGTACATGCCACTGCTTTTCTCCGCTCTGTGGCTCACGACAGCAGGTGTCATCTACAACCCCCTGGGCGCTTGGCTTCACGACAAAGTGAGACGGAGGACTGTGATCCCGCTTGTTGATCAGTGCTGACAGAGCTAGGTCAATTCGCGCCATCTCATGTACATCATTGGCTTCTGCGGCATTGTCGTGACCACGTCCGTCATGTCAGCCATGATTGCGCGGTTCGGAGGCACCGACAACAAAGCTGGCAACGGTGAGATTCACGCGTGCGGCGTGTAGACGAGTAGCTGATCTGTGTCTGTCTAGCCGTCGGTGTGCTGTTCATGTTCTTGTACCTGGCGTTCCAGGGCACGTTCTGCAACACGACCATGGTATGTTTTCCTTCTGACTCCGTAGCAACGGGGCAGATATACATCCGCTGAAGCCACGCAGTACCTCTATACCAGCGAGATCTTCCCCACCGGGATCAGGTCCATCGGCATCGGATTCTCTCTATTTGGCCAGTACGCATGTAAGTCGAGGGCGCACCGGGACGCCAGCCTTGAGCGGACCGCGCTAATCCCTCAGCAACCATCATCTTGCTGCAGACGGCGCCCATTGCCTTTGACGCGGTCGGCTGGAGGTTCTTCCTGGTGATCATCTGCTGGAGCGTCGTCTTCATCCCCGTCATCTACTTCTTCTGGCCCGAGACGGCGCGCCTGACGCTGGAGGAAATTGGCCAGCAGTTTGGCGACGAGGTGGCCGTGCAGCTGACCAACCTCAGGGACGAGGAGAAGACGGAGCTGGACCAGAAGATTCTCGGCTAGGACAGCAAGCAGCCCGGTCCCGAAGTGGTGAGCGCGCCCGCGTCGGAGAGTGATGGCCGCAAGGGCCCTCAGGGAGGGCGGTTTGGACTATGGTATGGAGGGGATTCAAGAGTACAGAAGTGTTCCACGCTCCCCTTTTATCCGTAGGTCGAACATGGAGGTAGATTACATTATGCCTTGTGGTGCGATATTATAATCTCTCAAAAAATTCGTGGTCTCATAATACGTTTCTATTTTATTAGTCTATGTGAAGCCGCTCACGCCTTGCCCTCGCGCACGACGTTGTCAATGGCCCGCGCGACATATTTCACATTCGCATCGCGCAGGCCGCAGATGGAGATGCGACCGGTGGGCAGCATGTAGATGTGAAACTTTTCCTGCATGACGGTGACCTGGTCCGTGGACAGACCCGTGTAGGAGAACATGCCCGTCTGCTCGACGACGTGCTTCCAGGAGCCCGGGGTGCCGAGGGCGACGAGCTCGTCATAGAGGGCCTGCCGCATGGCCTTGATGCGGCCGCTCATGAGGACCAGGTCCTCGAGCCACTGGCTAAAGATCTCCTCGCTGGTGAGGACGGTGGTCGCGACGCGGGCGCCAAAGGCCGGGGCGATGGAGACCTCGCCGCGGTGGATCTCGACGAGCTGGGAGCGGATGGCGAGGGCGACGCTTGGGGTGGCGTTTCTCGAGGTGACAATGTGGAGGGCGCCCACACGCTCGCCGTAGAGGCCGAGGTTCTTGGAGAAGGACTGGCAGACGGCGAACTCGAGGTCGGGGTGGGTGGCAAAGTGGCGGATGGACCAGGCGTCCTTGTCGAGGTTCCCGGAGGCGAAGCCCTGGTAGGCCGAGTCAAAGACGACAAACATGCGCTTCTTTTCGCACAGCAGGGCAATGTCCTTCCACTGGTTCTCGGTCGGGTCGATGCCCGTGGGGTTGTGGGCGCAGGCGTGGAGGAGGATGGCGTCGCCCTCCTTGGCGTCGCGCTCGAGGGTGGCCATGAGGCCGGCAAAGTCGAGGCTGCACGTCTTCTGGTCGTAGTAGGGGTAGTCGCGGACCTGGATGGCCGGAGCGTTCTGGCGCCAGATGTGCGGGTGGTTGTCCCAGGTCTGGGCGGGCAGCCAGATCTGCTGGGGCTGGATCCAGCGGGCGAGGAACTTTGCGATGATGCTGTTGGCGCCGGTGCCCGACACGGTCTGCATGGACGCGACAAAGGGGGCGATCTCGGGGTCCAGCTCCGCGCCAAAGACGAGCCGGCGCGCGGGCTCGATGAAGGCGTCTAGGCCGTGCAGCGGCGAGTACTCGTGGGTGCACGAGGGCAAGTCCATGCGCTTCTTGGCCTCGGCCACGGACGGGAGCAGCCATGGCTGGCCTGCATCGTCACGGTACGCGCCAATGCCCAGGTTGACCTTATCCTCGCTGGTGTCGCCGCGATACGCCGCCTCGATCTTGAAGGGGCCGCCTAGAGGCTTGTGGTCGACGGCCTCGAAGCGAGAGCGTGTTGCCGGAATGGAACCCATGTTGATTGTCGGGTTGGGTGGTTTAAGGTGAGATGAGTAGCTGAGCGACAAACAGGAGCAGATGACGCTGCAGTTGTCTATAAGAAGCCCTGGGACTGCGTGAGTAGGTACGTAAAGAACAAGTAGAGTGAGAGAAGCGCCACGGACTAGGCTCGGCTATCCAAGGCAATTGATGGCTCGATGGTGCGGAATTTTAGGAATCGAGAAAAATTGAGCCGCGACACGTGCCCGTGTGGGGACGCGAGATCGGGATCCAGGGCCAGGACAGGGGTTGACAGCTCGATTCCTGTGAGGCTTTTGACCACCACAGGACGGCCGCTCGTGAACCATGGCCAATGTAGGCTGTTGGCTGAACGTCGTCGGGGTTGCCAAGGTCATCGCAGCATCGTGGCCTCGGGTGTCCATGTGCGCACAGACGTGCCCTTCCTGGCCTCTGTGAAGGTAGTCGGGTTCACTAGCAGAGCGGCAAGCCGTTGATGAGCCAGCTGAGATAGAGCCTAGGACTAGGAACAAGGCGAGCTGCCAACATGAAGCTGTCAAACGTGGTTGAAGGGAGAGTGAGAGGGGAGATCCGGTCAATTGGGCCTGCCGAGACAATGACGTAGTCGCACCTTCTGTAGGGTAAGCAAGAGGTACCCACCTCCAAGACAAGGAGGCCATATTGCCCCTGAATGGATCGCAATCAGGGGCAAGAAAAACACTGGCTGCGTAGCCAATCAAATTGTATCAACGTCTCACCCATAATATCTCCAAGCATGATTCCATCACCATTGGCCAGACCAGACCAGCGCACCCTGAAGCCATCTTGTGCCACATCAAGAGGGCTGCCATTCGCCCTCCCACAGCGACAGCAACGTCAAGTGCAAAGAAAGACTCATGAATAGAATAGAAGCAAAATTGGATCGTTTCGATCACAGAGTTCAATGCAAGGCACTAGAATATTATTCTCATGCCAATGCTGCCCTCAGACGTGCCCTATACGAGCACCGCGTTAGGTGCATATCTGCACCAGAGACGACATGCACATGTCTGGTTAGTGCGTCACCACCTCGCCCTATGCTCAACACGAGACCTCGCCATCATTATATGCCCCCATTGCCCAAACTGCAATCACCATGGTGAGGTCTGACGAGGCCGACGCCTTCTATTTTGGCGTGTACTCGGCGATCCAGGAGATCCCCGTTGGCCGGGTCACCACATATGGACAGTACGTATTGACGCAGTCTCTCGCACGAACGCACGCACGCATGCCTCTGACGCTCACAGCATCGCCGCGCTCTGTGGCTATCGTGAGTGCCATCTGTCCGTCCAGTCTTGGGCGAGATGAACCTACTCAGTATGCATGCATGCTCACGAGACACCACACATGCAGCCCAGCGTCCGAGACAGGTAGGCGTCTGCCTCAAACATCTGCCCGCCGACCCATCCATGCGCCACCACAATGGCAACGTCCCATGGCAGCGTGTCATCAACGCAAAGGGCCTTATCTCACCAAGGTACGCACGTAGAGACGCTCCTCTTTTCTAGCCACAAACCCACCGACAAAGCCAGCTAATAACAGCCAGGTCGGCCCCATCCGGTGCACGCAACCAGGCAGAGACCCTGCGTGCAGAGGGCGTCACGGTCACAGAAAACGCCATGGGGGAACTCAGCGTCGACTTTGACACCCATGGATGGTTCCCCGAGACCCTGCCGTCCGAGGAGACATCATCACAAGAAGGAGCAGAAGGGTAATTAAAAGATCTCTTCTAAATTAGCCCCGCGGGCATATGTACACTCAAAACACAGGCTACTAAGTCAGTCTACCCCAAAGCCACCCAACACAATTATGCAGGGCGCAGGATATCAGTCGTGAAATTCATTCGCCATCTCCCTGCCCTTCTGTGGTCGCTCCTCCATCCGAAAGTGCAAAGATGCGCACAATGCCAAAGATAGAACAGCAACAAAAATACAAATAAAAAACCAAGAGGAAAGGGGTGGGGCTGTTCGAAGAACGTTGGAAGAAGGAAAGGAAGCGCAGCATACATCTCTCATGGGACAATGTTTGTGTGGTTGCAGCGTGTGCGAGGCAAGGTCAAACAAACGACCACCAACTCCGGCCGAGGAAAAGAAGAGGAAACAAGGAGAGCGAGACGAGAAGAAAAGAAAGCAAGGAAAGAAACGTGACCAGGCGACGTCGTCGGAGTCGTCGTGCGAGGCAGTTCAGGCGCAGCCCCGACTAGAAGCAGTTCAGGCTGCCCTTCTTCTTCTTGCCCTTGTTGATGGCGTTCATGCGGTCCTCGAGCTGCTTGCGCGCCGCCTCGGCTGCCTGCCGCTTCTTGCGCTCCTCCTCTACCGCCTGCACGCTCCAGCGGTTGTCCTGCTGCGTCTCGGGCGTCACCCGCTCCCGGAGCTCCTTGACCTCTGTCTCCAGCGTGCCCGCCTTCTTCTTCCACGCGTCGCAGTCCGCCTTGACCTTGTTGGTCTGCTTCTCCAGGTCCGTCAGCGCCTCCTCCAGCGTCTGCGTCAGCTGCCGCTCCGCGTACAGGTGCTTCTCGATCGTCCGGATCCGCGCCTCCTGGTCCTCCGTGATCTGCGAGATGTTGAACTGGTCCTTGCTCGCCGGCCGCAGCGACGACGTCGGCGAGCTCGGCGGGAGCCCGTTGGCCGTCGGCGGCGGTGATTGCGCGCCGTTGGGCAGAGGCGGAAGTGGGATCGCCGGCGGCGGTGACGGCAGCGACGCGTGCGACGCGCTCTTGCGGACCACCGAGTTGGAGCTCGACCGCTTCGCGTCCGCATTCGTCATCACCTCCTCGTACTTGGCCTGCAGCGTCGCGTACTCCTCACGCACCGTGTCCAGCTCGGCCTGCATGCGCACCCGCGCCGCCGACTGCTCCTCAATCTGCGAGTTGCGCTCGCTCTGCAGCGTGCTGAGGCGGTTGTTGGTCATCTGCGCCTCGTCGTAGTTGTTCTGCAGCTGCTCCTCCAGCTCCTCGACCAGGCGGCTGTTCTTCTTGTTGCGGCCCTCGAGATCTGTGAGCTTGCTCTTGACCGCCGTCACCTGGGCCACGACCGACGATGCGTTATCGGGCACCACGTCCACCAGCGCCGCCTTGGCCGCCTCCAGATCCTTCATGATGGTCTCGTTGATGGCTGACAGCTCCGCGACGTGAGACTCCATCTCGCCCGTCTTCTTGGTCGCCTCTTGCAGCGCCTTGCGGTCCGCAGCCAACGCCTCGATGCGCTCCCCGAGCTTCTCCGTGCTAGCCTCGAGCCCAAGCACGGTGGCCACCTGCGTCGCAATGGCCATCAGCTCCTCGCGCGCCGACGACAGCTCAGCCTCGAGCCTCTGCCCAGACTCGGCTTGCTCGCTGAGCAGCACCGCCACCTGCTCCTCGTACCCCTTCTGCTCGCGGCTCTTTAGCTCGGCGAGCTCCTGCGTGTGGCTCGACTTGAGGGCCTCCATGGCTTTGTGGTGCGTCTTGGCGGCCTCCTCATGCGAGGCGAGCTGCTCTTCCAGCTTAGCGAGAAGCTCCTCGTGAAGGGAGCCGCCCTCCGCCGGGGCGCCGCGGGCCTGTACGGCCTCTTCGAGCTCCGCCTTGGTGTCTGCGTGCGCCCTCTCGAGCTCTGCAACCTTGGTTGCGTTGCTGTTGATAATGGCCTTGTACTCGTCAATCTCGTTGCGGAGGAACTGGATGAGGTTCTCATGCTTCTGTGCGGCCTCGTTGGCTTCCACGTCACCGGCAGCGAGCGCATGTGACACAACTTCGTGGGACTGCGCGTCTCCGAGCTGGGTCTCCAGTTTCTGTACTGTGTCCCGCAGCTGAGACTCCCGGGTCTGCATGGTATCAAGCGCAGCCTGGTGCTTGCCTGCCCAAGCTGCCAACTCGGCCTCGAGCCTGGCGATCGTCTCATCGTTCGAGGATGGCGTCTCGGCTATCTCAGGGTCGGCCATGGCTCTCCGTAGAGTCTCCAGTTCAGCTGTGAGCTCCTTCTCACGCGATGCGTGCGCGTCCCGCATCGAGTTCATCTGCGCCTCCCTCTGCTCCAGCTGGTCACGCATGTTGGCCACCATGGACATGTCCATCGGGCTGGCCTTGAGACTGCTCCGCTCTCGTGTGAGGCCAGAGATGATGGTCATCTTGGTCTCCATCTCCTTCTTCGTGGAGGCAACGTCGGCCTCTAGCTCCTGGATGCGCTCACTGCGCTGGTGCAGCTCGTGCATGGCCGCCGTGATATTGATCTCAAAGTTCTGCATCGTCTCGGGCTTGCCGGCGAGGTTGTCGTTGGCGATGTTCCGCAAAGACGAGAACGCGCGGTGGGCGCGGTCGATGAGGAGGTTTTGGCTGGACTTGCGTCGGATGATGGGGTTCGGCGACCGCGGTGAGCTTGTCTCGCTGGCCCTGGCTCGCTGCACCTCTTTCTGCAGTTCTTCGACCATGTCAAGGGCCTCGGTGTGCTTGCTCTCGAGCTGGGCGTATCGCTCGAGCAGCTCCCTCTCCGCTTGCTCGCTCTCCTCGGCCAGGACCTTCAGCCTTTGGACTTCGCCCTCCAGCTGCCGGTTCGCCCCATACGAGGACGGAGAACGGTGCAATGTCACGTCGTCAGTCGACGATGTGGGCTTGGCTGTGGCCGCGTCGTCGTCCGAGACGGGGTCCCCGTTCGATGTACCCGCAGTAGCCGGCGAGTCAATGGCTGACGACAATTCTGACGACAGCGACCGAGATGCAGAGGAACGCACTCCAGTCTTCGCATCGCCTTCGCCCGCCTCCGACGCAACCGAAGCGGCTTGGCTTGGACCAACTTGCGAGATAATGGAATCGCGAGCACGCTGCTTGCTGTGACGGGCCTCGTCCATGGCGTCTTGAAGCTCGGCAAGCTTGGCCATGGCCTCCTCGTACTTGGAGTGCAGCATATCGTATTGGTTGACGGTGGTCTCGTGGTCGACGCGGAGGTCCAGCAGCTCTTGCGTGACATTCTCCAGCTTGTCTTGCACATACCTGTTCTGTGCCGGCGTATCTTCCGTGGGCTGCGTCTCGACAGCCGCATCCTCGGCCTCCTCCTTGACGGTCGCAATCTTGGGCTCTCCTAGCGCAACATCCTCGTCGTCCTCCGGGATCGGATCTTCCATATGACTGTGGCGGCTGACGTGCGATTGTGCGCGGGAGTGGCCAGCGGTGCTGCTGCGCTTGCGATGACCGTTGGGCGCCGGCTGACTGCCGGGCTCGGGTTGCTTCGACTCGGGCACTTCATCAAGTTCCTGCAGCAGATTGTCGAGCTTGCCCAGGCTGCGCTGACGCTCGACTACCTGCTCCAGACGGTCAATCTCCCGCTGCATGAGCTCAGAGTCCTGGTCAGCCTCAGCGAGACGCTCCTCCAAGGTCGAGATGTAGTCTTCGCACGAGGCCTCGTTCTCACGAACGCGAGCCAGCTCCTTGCGCAGCTCCATGACAATAGTTGCGTTCTTCTCCTCACCGCTCGTGTGGCCATCAAGCTTGGCTTCGAGGTCGTGAAGGTAGCTCTCTGTGTTAGTTTCGCGGTCCTGGAGCTTCTGCAAGCGTGCCTGCAGCTGCACGTTGATGGTGTCCACGTAGGCGCACTTGGTCTCCTTCTCAAGAAGGTTGGCCTCGGTGCTGGACAGCGTGCCACGAGTGCTAGAGAGGGACTGCTCGAGCGATTGAATGGTCTTCTCATACTCCATCACGACCTGCTCGACAGCCTGGGCGAAAGAGTTGGAGCGGTTGATGCGGTCATCGGCGCTGTCGTGCGTCCCATCCGCTTCGTGGAGCTCGCCATACGACTCATGTTCGCGTGCCCTCGCGAGCTCGGCAATGAGCTTTGCGTGACGTTGGCTCAAGGCCGTGTAATTCTCCTGGGTGTCGAGCAGCTGGTTCTGTAGCTCGGCCTCACGCTCGCTCTGACGATCAATCTTGTCGCTGGCGCCGGCCTGGAGACGACGTGGGCTGGCCTCGGCGCGACCAGCGCTGTTGCGGATCTGTTCGCGCAGGAAGGACACCTCGGCCTTGAGGCGGTCAATGACAGCCTGCTTGTCGCCCTCGTCCACCTCCTGGATGCGAGGCTTCGACTGAATCGCCCGAGCGCGCTGCGCGTACTGAACAGTGTTCAGCGTCTCGCTCAGGTGGAACTCGGCTGGCGTGACGCAGGCAATCATGTAAGTATACGCGTTGCCGCCGAGCGAGTCTTGAAGTAGTCGTGTCAGCTTGGAGTCGCGGTAGGACACGTGCGAGCCAGCTTGGCGGGACGAAAGCTGGCTAATGACCTTGCCCAAGGATGCAAGGCCAGCATTGATCGAGATACCCTCCCGAGCCCTATCGCCGTGCGCCCCCGTGTTCTTCAGCCGCTCACTTCCCGCAAGGTCGACAAAATGGAGCTTGCTGTCGGTAGTAACGGGTGCTTCATGGCCGGACATAGCCTCGATCGGCACGGAGAACCTTTTCTCGGCGGCGGACTTGTCTTTGCGCTGGATCAGATTCAGAGAAAAGACGGCGTGGGAACGAGAGGACTTGGCATTGACGGCGGTGGCGTCAGTCTGGCGGATAGAGGAGCCAAAGTTGAGGGCGCCCATGAGATCCTCGACGCTAGTAATGTCAACCTGGCGCAGGCCGGTCAGGATGATGTTGCCCTTGACGTCCTCGCGGATAGCCACGTTGCTGCGCTCGCCAACAGGCGTACTGTCTGCGACGAGGAGGTCGCGGAGCTGCTCGTTGTAGATCTCCACGTAGGTGGCTTTCAGAGACCAGTTGCGGTCGCCAAGCGCATTTTGCGCGCCGTAGGCGCCCCGGCTCTTGAGGTGTGAGAGCGAGCTCCGTTTGGAGGCCTTGCTGGGCGCGGTCCCCGTAGGCACATCGAGCTTCTCGAACAATGCACGGGCAGCACGCGGCACGACGCCCATCATCTCCTCGTCCAGCTGCTCGCCGGGCCCAGAGGTACCCATCGTGTATGATTTGCCGGCGCCGGACTGACCGTAGGCCAGTACCGAGACATTGAAACCTTTGGTGAAGGCGTCTATCGAGTCGCTGAGGTACTCCCAGATCCCCTCTTGCATCACGTCGGATTCGAAGACGCGGTCGAAGACGAACAGCTTGCGGCCTTGTGGAGAATCGATGGCCAGGCTCGTGCTCGAGGTCGTCTGCACCATTGATCGCTGGAAGCGCTGGGGTATCAGTTCGTAGCCGGGGTCCTCGGGCTTCAGAGGCGGTCGCACTCGAACGGCTGTTTCTCGTCAGCGCACGGCACCATGCCGCATCGCGATCATACTCACCGACTTTGACAGCTGTGCGGCTGTCCTCATCGGAGGCTCTGCTGCCGGCCGTCATTTTGCTGCCATTCATGCTGAGTCGACTGCTGCTCCGTCCTGCAGGTCTCGCGATGGCGCTCGGCGGACGGTTGCCCGGGCTGGGGGAGGCTGGTGGTGAAGAAGCCATCATGTTGGTCGGTGTTGGTCAAATGCCCCTGCGGGAGGGTGTCAAGACTGACAGGCCTGCATAGGCTGGCGTCGCTGGTCGTATTCGTCGCGATGAAGATGCGCAAAACCGACGTCGAGATAGCTGTTTTTACGCTGTCAGAAGGTCGGGGATGCGAGACAAGCGGATCGCAGGTTTCAAAGCCCCAGGTTATGTCGGGTGTATGGGAAGCACGTAGTAATTAATAAACACGCGTCTGACCGCGGACCGCGCAGAGTTCTCGGCGCAGAGCGGGACGCAGCAAGGCGCACTAGTACGTACAGCGAGCGTCGATGCAGCTCTACTGGAAAAGAAGCAGAGTCTTGTTTCAAGAACGACAAAGAATGCGTGCGTGTATGGAATGCTCGCCCCAAGCCAAATCTGAGGGAAGTTGGCCAGCAGGGTTGGGTTGGCTTTCGTAGAAGCAACGAGATCCTGGAAAAAGGGGAAGGCGGTATCCGCTCCAGTCCTTCCATCAATCACACCGAAAGACGAAAGGGTGCTTGTTGGCTGTAGCCTGTGATGGGGAAAAAAATCCAGGGGCAGCTTCAGGGGGCCAGGGGTCAAGTGCTTGACGTGACCCAATTGGTGATTGAAGTGGGTGCTCTTGGCGCTTGGTGGGGCACCCGCATCTGGATCGGGTCAGAGGCCAAGCCAGTGACAGCCTGGCAGGAACCGCGTCAGAGGCTGCTTGCTGCTCGTGACTTGAGAGGTTGACTCGCGGCCACAATGCGGCATGTAGTCCTTTTAAGGGGGCGTATCCTTGTGGTCAGAGGTCGGTCTTTCCTTTGCAGGTATATTCATGCTGCATCTCGTTCGCGCGGGTTATGCTCCGTGTTCCAAGTTGTTGTTCCCGCCAAATCACTCAATATCGGCCACGGTCACGGTGTGGTGCGGGTGGGTCCGGAATCCTCCAGCCACATGTCAGCCACAACTGGGCAAGCGACCCGAAAGGCCCTGCTAGTCAGTATGTAGTATTGATTAATTTATTGCACATACAACTATTCCAATGTCCTGAGTCGTTCAAGCTTTACCTACACAAGGCAAGCTGACCACAATCATGCGCGGATACTTCATCTCATGTTGCATCAAATACCCATGTTTTGCCGGTCTAGTCTAATAGTTGATATGCCCAAGGTTCACTTTGGCTTGGCAGTTGGTCTATCCGTGCTACTGCGTGAAGTTGCCGGCCGCTCGAAAATTCCTCAATTTCCTCGTGTTTGTTTTCGCCAACGAGTTCAGCGGAGCCTGGCCGTCTCCAGCGACATGGAGCCTGGCCGCGAACTCTACAATACCCGCAGTGATCGACAGCCCCCAGGTTCCGGGTCGCATAGTGATACACACATGGCGGATCAGACCCGAGTTCAATGCACTGCCGAGTCTCTCATGTCTCACTGATGGGCATAGGTCTGTTCAAAGCGCGGCAACATTCAAACTTGAGCTAACAGATATCTTGAGAAGATACAGGTCTGTCTCAAACATCAGGAGTCCATCGAGTGGTGACGACGCGATGCATTCCTAATCTTATCAGCAATCGTCAATGCAGCAAAGCTTGCACTCACCGTTAATAGGCATTCTTGCCACCGTACTGCTGGTCGTACATATCCTGCGCCTGATGCTGTGCGCTGTGCTTGGCCCTCTTCTTGCCAACGTAGTCCATGGCCTTGGACTCTGCTCACTTGTCCTCTTCCGCACTAGTGAAGCCCGTCAAGGCGTCCTTGGCGAAGCCATGCGGGACAGGCTTGCCCTCAACTCTCTGGTGATCCTCCCACTTCTTCATCGCCTCGAAGGCAGCACCTCTAGCCACGACTTCGTGGGACAAGTGGCTCTTGTGGCCGCCCTCGTAGGCCTCATCATGATTCTTGCGAGCGTCGTCTAGCAATGTCAGCGGGGTTCTGCTACAAAGGACCTGGACATACCAAAGTCAAATATGTCTGCGGTGTGGCGTGTGTTCTATGCTGTGGATGTCTGTTTGTAATTACAGGTTTGGAAGTTTAACTCAGGCATTTACACGCCTACTTGTAGGCTCTGAAACACACAACGCTGCGTCATCACTCATCATATTTGATCAGGTTGACCTTATCGTTGCGTTGCAAATCATGACGTGAAATTACGAGCTTTTTATTCATTGCTGGTGCTGGCGTAAACTTTGGAATTTGGGAGCGCTCGGATTTGAACTGACAATGACACTAAATCACCCAGCCCACAGCTGCATGATCCTCAAGGTGTATATGTCGGCCTGTCAGTTCTAAACTCACGTATCAATGAGCATACTAGTGTACATGAAATCTCAACATTTGTTATTGCCAGCCGGGCAGGGTTCAGGAATTACTTCTACCACGTTGATGGCTGTCACAGGGTAGGTCAACAGGGACTAGTGCCCGAGCACGTGATTAGGCGTCGCCCGCCCGCCATGCGCGTCATGGTGTCAAGTGGGCAAAGTTGCGATGACGCGTCTACCAGCAAGGACCGCGACAGAAGAGCCAAACCCCCGACCAACTTGCGCAATGGCAGGCGATGTCATCGATCTCGTCTCGTCGAGCCCGGAGCCTGAGCCGCGCCCCTCGGCAACAATCCATCCGGCGCGTCAGAGCCACAGGGATGTACCTGGGGCGCAGTCACGCAAGACCGATTCTCTGCCCAAGGCGTTACCCGCGACGGTAGAATTCGATCTCGACGACATAGCCGACGAGTTCGACACGACGGGGGATATCGACGCTTCACTGCACGCACCATCCCAGCCTCAACCTCAAGCCACCACAGCCCAACACTCAACCGATCGATACTCAACCACTGCCCAGCATGTCGTGTTGCTCTCGGACGACTTCGATACGACCGATGGATTGAGCGAGCCTGTTTTGAGGGAGAGTGTCGGCAACAAGAGGCGTCGATTATCAGCATCGCCTGCGGCTTTTGTCACAAAAGAAGTCACCACAGGACCAGCGCAACGACGACCCAGTCCCCGCCGCGAATCACTAGCTTTAGCTGACGAATTTTCCGACATCTCCGACCCGTTTGCAACCTCACCTCTTCCAGCGACCGCAGAACTTGTCAGAACTGCCCATGTCACCAATGTGGAGAGCCCGAGTCCGCGACTTGCCGCTCACAGTTCGTGTAGCCAGGTACTGCCTGCCGTGCAGAGTGCGCCCGTGACCCTGCCAGAGGATCCATTGGCGTTGTCGGACCCCTTTGCAAGCTCGCCTAGATCGTTCCATGGTACGATTAACATGTCTATCGATGATCAGTCGCGTGGAGGAGACACGAGCTCCACACAGCTGCAATCGACACACTGTCGGGTCGGCCCGTTAGATTCATCAAAGCCTCGCAGCCCACCACGACCGGTGGCATTTTCATCCCGCCGCCAAATATGGGATCCCATTTCGAGTTCAGCACCTGAGGCATCCACGAATGGAGGGACGGTCCGGCAGCACAAACCCTTTAGCAAAGCAATCGAGATTGAATCCGACACCGATGATGCTCCTCCTGCTGATGACATTGATTCTGATGACCTTCCCGACATTGACAGCCTTGCGAAGCATGTCGCAAACCGCCCACCAAGATCCCCCCCTCGTCTATCAAGAAGCGAGATTGTCAGTTCGAGAGGCGCCGCCAGAGTGACCAAGGCCTCCGCGACGATCGGGGGGAGAACGCGTGAGCGGCAAGCAAAGGCCTCCATCAAAGATCCAGAAAAAAGACACAGGCAGGAAGAGAAGGCACGGGACAAGGCTATCAAGGACGGCGAGCGGATACGCAAGCGGGCTCTTGCCGAGGCGAACAAGCACCTGGCGGACAGGAAGGCCTCCACGCGGGAAATGGTTGTGGACCTGCCCTTGACGCTGAGCAAGGAGACCAAGACGCATGTGGAGGCCGTGTTCGAGAAGCTGGATGTTAGCTACAGGCTCAGGCAGACGCCTGTCGACAACGTGGTGCTTTGGCGTCGCAAGGTCTGCCGCCGCTTCAACGAGAGTCTGGGCCACTGGGAGCCGGTTGTCGAGCGCCTGGTCCCCGAGCAATATGCCTTGGTGGTGGTGTGCGCACCCGAGTTCGTGGAGATGGCTCTTAAGGAGAGCCTCGAAGACCACGTCCATAAGATGGACGAGAACTTTCCCTATTGCCGGATCATTTACCTCATTGAGGGCATGCGGAAGTGGTTCTCCAGCAACCGTGCCGCACTGAACAGACAGTTTCGAGCAAACGTGCGAGGGGAGCCATCAAGCTCGTCCGCGCGTCGGCCTACTGCGCAGGAACCCGTCGACGAGAGCGTGGTCGAAGACGCATTGTTGCAGCTGCAGGTCCTGCACGACAAGTACATCCACCACACCGAGGACGCAGTCACTACTGGCGACTGGATCATGATCTTTACCCAGCACATCTCGGCCGTGCCGTACAAAAAGGCCAAGGAGCACGCTCTGCGGGATGTCGGCTTCTGTATGGAATCGGGGCAGGTGCGGTCAGGCGATGGGCCCAAGGATACGTATTTACGAATGCTGCAGGAGATTGCCCGCGTCTCGGCGCCCATGGCACATGGGATTGCCGCAGAGTTTGAGAACGTACCGTCCTTGGTGAATGGGATGCTGCGCGGGGGCCCGGAGCGGCTGAGCAACGTGGCCAAGACAGTCGACAGCAAGGGGACGCTGGGCACGAGGACGGTCGGGCAGGCTGTGAGCAGGCGCATGTACAAAATCTTCACGGGTCGGGACGAAACGAGTACAGAAGTATAGATCTATCCATGATATGACGACTATGGGATTGGTAACCTGGACACTAGACGAGTCAGCTTTTGTCCACGTAATAGATGGCAACAAGAGACAAGTGAATGAAGTAAAGATCAGACAGCGGTTGGTTATTTTCCACATTGTAATTTCAGAACAGGTCTGTGAATACGGTTTCTCATCACGTAAGGTTAAGGTTTCGGGGTAAGAAAAAGGTTGTTTCAAACGTACCTTGTCAATTGTCGGCATCGGCACGCTTCCGCTTCTTTGGTGGGAAGAAGGACATGAGCGTCTTCTGCTTGTCGTCGAAGCGGGCGCTGCCGATGCCACCTCGCGTCTTGCGGAGGCCTTGAAGGTGATCGACACTGTTGACTCGGAGGATGTGAAGCTTCGTGCTGGACCACTTGGTATCTGTTGATATCACGTGGGCCTCCAGGAAGCCCGTGTTGCTCCAGGTCGGCAGCAATAGGCTGCTCGGACCGGCAATGCGTTGGGCCTCTGGAGCAAAACTCATGGAGGCCTGCGAAAGCTGCTGACACAAATGCTTTAACAAGACGCCAAGGATGATACCGTGAGCGACGACGTATACATGATCTGAAGAGGAGACGAGGGGGAGCAAGTGCTCCTGCAGAAACACGTCGACGCGCTCGCGCATGTCCTCGGACGACTCCGCGCCTTCATGGGAATGGTCCCTGCCTGCGCTAAAGCTTGCACCCTCGCCTGTGCCAAAATGTTTCTCGCGAAGCTGAGGCAGCTGCAGAGGCTCTTCACCGCTGGCACGCGCGTCACAGATGGCCTGAGCCGTTTTGACGGCGCGCTGCAGGTCCGAGGAAAAGACTCGTGCTGCGGAGGACGAGCTGCCTGCAAGGTGCGTGGCCAACCGACGGGTTTGGAGGACGCCATGGGCGGTCAGTGCCGAGTCGCGCGAGCCAGCGTAGACTTGTGCGACATTGTCCACTGTCTCGCCATGACGGATCAAGAAGAGACGCATCGCGATGCCCTGACAAGTCAAGGCGGCCAGCTGGCGCGGTGACGAGCCATTACAGAAGTGGTAATGGTGTGAAGTGGTGAAGGAAAAGGTGCGAAAAAAATTTGGAGGTCGGAAGGGTTTTGTTGTCTATGGTGGAGAGACACTAGCGGCTATACTTACATAATCACACGGAGATTGTCGGTATCGCTCTGCGAGTCACACTCTTGTGGGCTGTCTGCCATCCAGAAAGAACTCACCTTCACGTCGCTTCTTGTTCCGTGCGGCAACACGTCCGAGAAACGTTGCACTGTTTCTTGAAACTTTCTCTAGTCCCTGGCTTATGCAGATTGCCTAAGCATTTGACTGAGTTGCGCTTTCACCGTAATGCAGAAGACCCTGGACTCTGCGGTAGACGCCATTGGCCGCACACCTCTCGTGCGCCTCAGTCGCATCACCTCATCTCTAGGCCTCGATGGAGACATTGTCGCCAAGCTCGATTATTTGAACCCCGGTGGCTCAAAGAAGGACCGCGTGGCCCTCGGTATCATTGAGGAGGCAGAAAGACTCGGCACTCTCAAGCCCGGGCAGACCGTCGTCGAGCTGACAAGTGGCAATACAGGCACGGGTCTCGCAATCGTCTGCTCTGTCAAGGGCTACCCATTTGTTGCCGTCATGTCGCGAGGAAACTCGATTGAAAGGGCCCGCATGATGGCAGCTCTAGGGGCCGAGGTTGTGCTTGTGAACCAGGCGCCGGGATCGATGCCTGGCCAGGTGTCCGGGTCCGACCTGGAGCTTGTAGAACGCAGAGCGAAAGAGATTGAAGCCGAGCGGGGCGCCTTTCGCGCCGATCAGTTTACGCGGGACGGCAACTGGGTCGCGCATCACGACGGAACGGGCGTTGAGCTGTGGGAGCAGACTGACGGTGCCATTGACGGCTTCGTGGATTTTGTGGGCTCTGGAGGTACCTACGCGGGCGTTTCCAGGAAGCTCAAGTCACTGAACGACGCCATCAGATGTTTCATCGTCGAGCCAGAGGGGGCTGCTGTCTTGGCGAGGAGGGAGGTCACAAACCCGGGGCACCCCATTCAGGGTGGTGGCTACATGATGTCTGAATTGGCGTTCCTTGAAGATCTTGCTGTCGATGGCCTTGTGCAGGTCACAGGTGATGAAGCCAAGGAAGGAGCCCGCGTGCTGGCCATGAAGGAGGGCATCTTTGGGGGATTCTCTAGTGGCGCGAACCTCATGGCTGCCATCCGACTTCTGCGAGGTGAGATGCGGGGGAAGACGGTGGCCATTGTGATATGTGACTCAGGTCTCAAGTACATGTCCACTGACCTGTGGACCGATCAACAGATAAAGTGAACTGGCTGAAACCATGCTGTTGTGCGGTTGCTGAAATCAACTGTGTTATGTCGCCCTATACCGATCTCACGAGTGGCTTTCACGGAGGTGGTTTCTACTTGTGGCCGCACCCACAGCGCCCACTCGCCACGTCGTTTTGTCGGACTATAGAGGCACCCTCATCAGGCTCTCCAGGATCTACAGGCAACTCGGGGAAGAAGGCTGGATAGCGGAGGTTGCAAACGCTGGTCTCGACAATATTGAGCTCCAAACAGATTTCCCTAGCAGCCAGGTCAACACACGCGGCTCTGGAGACCAGCAGATTCCTGGAGTCTTGCATACTGTCACAAGGCCTGATTGTGTTGTATTGATTGATGTTCTGATCGAGTGTCCCACAAAATCCCTCAAGCTGTAAGCCCCTTACAAAATCCTTCATAGATCCACACCACACCAGCCACATATTATCCACACGCTATCTAACACACCCCCTTAGGAAGGGCCGGCAGGGCTCTTCCTGCCCTGAACTTTTAAGGCTATCGCGAGCCCCTTTTCCTTCCTTCTAACGCTGATTTATAGTGTTATAGCCGACTCGCATCTCTATTTCTACTGGTTTAGTCCTAGCAGCGGACTTAATTAGATCTTTTAGCTCGTCTATTCGACGTTCGATAGCTAGTCGATCTCGTAGATCTTCGATCCCGATAATCGTAACGAATTTCTAATATTACTAGTTTAGTAAGCTCTTAGTTAAGCTATCTACGATTATCTATTTCGTTAGAACCTAGTGGACTTTAATCCGCCCTTGCTGGTATTCCTGGCGTAGCTAGTGGCTATGGATATTAACGTGCCGGAGCTTCGTGACGAGCTTCTCGAGATCGTTGGTTATCAGCTTCACGGTCTGCGTGTTGTCGCATTCGATAATAACGGCATCTATTAAGCGCACCTAGAGTGCTTTGAGCAAACGGCTTATGAATATAGCTTCTCGCGCTGCCGCTAACGCCGCGAGTAACTCGGCTTTAGTCGTGCTAGGCGTTATGGTCGGCTGTTTTAATGCTTTCTAGGCTATCGAGCCGCCGTATAACTATATGATATACCTTTAAGAGCTCTTACGGTCGTGTGACGTTCGGGTCTAGACTAGCTACCGGGTAGATAGAATAGAAGTCGGGTTATGAACCGAGTACACTAGGATATCGTTGACTTAAGCGGTCGGGTCGTAGTCTATATGCGAGATAGTAGATCTTACGTAGATAATTATATTAATAGCTAAGGAGCTAGTAGAGACTAACTATAGTAAAGTTAGACTTCCTATATACTAGTGAATATTATATAGTCGACCATAGTCGACTATCGTCTACGAGCGCCTCTATAGTATAGTCGACCGTAGTCGCCTAGCGGCTATAGTCGACTACTATACTTAGTACGTGAATAACGCGTGATAGGAGGAAAAAGTAAGGGGCATGTGAGAGGCGTATACGGTCGTATATCAGGTCGTAATATAATATCTCCCCTTCCGAGATTCTGTCCTAGAATTAATTAAAACCCGTTAGTTACCCTTACGTAAGTCGTATTCGCTAACTTCTCTCCTTTATTATGCCTAACCGTATATAGAAACGTCCGCTTACCTATAAGAAAGCCAACGACTCGTATCGCGCTATCCTAATTAAGGCCGTCTATCTTAACGGTTCTAAGAGCGAGATACCCTATACTTATTATTACCACGCGAAGCGCGTTTATCGTATAAGTAATAACTCTCGCCGTTATACTTTATATATTAAAATAAAGAAGACCTATAATAGTACTAGTATAGCGTTATATTATAGGTACCGTATACCCGTCGTGCAGCGGGTATACTAACCTTATATTTTAGTAACGCGTGCGGTATCTAAATAAAAACAAGTAGAAGCGGATTTAGAAAAATCTAAGAGGGAGCTTTAAGAAGCTCTAGGGCGCGTCTAGCACCTCCGTCGCTAGCGAGAATTACTTCGTAGTCGTACTTTAGAGCTAGTATCTCGTAATATACGCGAACTTAACGAAGAAGATAGGGTTCGTTCTTAGGAGGAAGCTATTATTAAGGAGTAATAGGTAGTTAAGCGTGCTTAGGAATTAGGGGCCTTTAGGATTATTAATTAGTCCGTAATACCCGATATATTTCCTTTTAATAATACTATTATAATAGGTAGCGGTAGTTCTTTAAATATTTAGGTAGCTCTTATATATTCTTATTACTTACGTAGCCTTTTTATTTAATAAGGTACTTAACTTCTCTATTAATTACTTATTTATCGATAATTCGTTCTAGTTCGTAGAGTTCTTCAAGAACCTCTAGTTCGTACTTAGTTTTTGCGTTTTATAGTGCTTTTTTAAGTAATAAAATATAAAAAGCTAGGTATATCCTTATACTTAAGGGTAATAAAAGTTTATAGTTAGTATCCGAGATAACCTCTTTAATTTTAAACGGTCTAAGTTTTTTATAATCGAGCTTTAGTAAAGGTCGAGTTATTATAAAATTTTTATATAGTAAGTAGACTATATCTCCCTTTCGAAAGATCGGTCCTTTCGATCTTTTTTTATTATAGTACTTTAATATTCGTACACGTACGAATTCGAGTTATTTTTTTATATATTCGTATAAAGAGCGTAGTTAGTTTACTTTAAGTATTACTTTTTTAGCTAGGGGTCTATCCCTTAGTATTTTACTACCGAATTAGGGTTTATATCTATAGTTTACGTAGAATAATAAGACTTAGGTTAATTCCGTAGGTACGTTATTATAAGCGAGTTAGGCGAGTAATAACTTCGAGACCTAATCGTCTTATTCGTAGTTAATATAGCACCGTAGGTATTATTCTAACGTTTAGTTTAATCTCTCTATTTATCTATCCGTCTAAGGGTAATAAGCTATACTAAGCTTATACTTAGTGCCTAATTAAACTATTAGGGCTTGCTAGAATTTAGAGGTAAATATCGTTCCTTTATCCGAAATAATTTCTTCTGGAAGGCCGTAGTTAGCCACGATATATTTAAATATAATATACGCGAGTATTTCTACGTCCGTTACTTCTTAATATAGTAAGAAATACCCGAATTTACTTATTCGGTCTATAATAACGAATATACTATTATATTCGACGTTAGATTCTAGTTCGATTAACTTAGGTAGCTTTATAATATAGTCGAAGGCTATTAATTCCTATAGTCTTAAAAGTATAAGTAGTAGCTTTAGTTCTCTATATGGTTTATATCGAGTAGCCTTATTATATATATAATCTTCGTATTATCCGACGATACGTATAACGTCCGCTTTAATTCCTTAGTAATCGTACGTTCGTCGAATTCGTTTAAGAGTCTTTCTAACTCCTTAGTATCCTACCGTAAGATACACGTGGATATTAACTAAGATTTCGTCGCGTAGCGGCGGTAGTATCTAGAGTAATCTATTCCTAGTAGGTCCTTTTCCTATTTCTTTTATATAATCGTTAGGTATTTCCTTTACGTGCTTAGATACCTAATCTAGTATTTTATCGTAATACGTAGTATTAGCTTTAACTCTATATATAAGGAGGTTAAGCGATATTTATACGTAGTTTCTTTCCTTATTCTTCTAAAGTATCTATCCCTTAGCTTTTAGTACTTTAGTATCGTAGTCTAGTCGGCGACTAAGCACGTCTACTCTACCGTTTTCTAATCCCTTCTAATAGATAATCTTAATATCGTAATCCGCTAGGAATTCTATATAACGGATTTATTATTTACTAAGTTCTTACGTAATAGCGAAGTAAGTGATATTTTAATAGTCGGTATAGACTTTAGTTCTAAACTTAGTTCCTAGTATATAATACTTAAATTCTTTTATAGCGGATATAATAGCTAAGAATTCTTTATTATATATAAGGTAGTTTAGTTCTACGCTATAGAGTTTCTTTAAGAAGAAAGCGATTAGTCTTAGGTTATTATCCTTATCGCGTTAGCTAATCTATACTCTTATAGCGTAGTCTAATATATCGGTTTTTAATTCGAGTGATTTATCTAGATCGAACGTTACGAGGACGGTGTTTAATAAGATAGTATCTCGTAGTTCCTCGAACGCTTACTTTTATTCGTTTCCTTATTTAAATAGTATTTCTTTCTTCGTGAGTTTCGTTAGTAGTACTACGATTATTATAAAGTTACGTATAAAATATCTATAGTAATTCATAAAACCCACGAACGCTTATACTTCCTTAAGATTGTTTTTTAGTTTAGGCTAGTCTTTAACTATACTAATCTTTATTTACTCTATTAGGATTTCGTTTAGTCGAATAGTATATCCTAGGAAGATTATTTCTTATATATAAAACGCGCTCTTCTTTAGATCTACTAGGAGATTCGTGTCTTAAAGTATCTTTAGTACTTAATAGATATATTCCTTATATTCTTTAAGGGTATCCGAGAAGATTAGGATATTGTCTAAGTATACTATAACGAAGATATCTAAGTTCTCCTTAAGTATATTATTTATTATTCGTTAGAAAATAACTAGAGTATTAGTAAGGCCGAATAGTATTACCAAATACTCGAATAGACCGAGTTTTATACAGAAAGTAATTTTCTATTTATCTCCTTTCTTTATACGGATTAGGTTATAAGCTCCTTTTAGGTTAAGAGCGGTAAACTAGTTCTTACCGTGAAGTCTATCCTTAAGCTCGTTAATAAGCGGTAGGGGTGTCCGGTCTTTAATCGTAATATCGTTAAGCTACCGGTAGTCCACGACTAATCGTAGCTTACTATTTTTCTTTAATACGAATATAATAAAGTATCTTACTTCTAAAGTAGATAATCGAATATAGCCTTTTTCGATTATTTCGTTGATATATTCTCGTAATACTTTAAGTTATTCTCCGTTAAGGTTATAGAGTCTTTAGTGCTTAATCGAAGTACCGGTTTTAAGATAGATTTCGTGGTCCTATCGGCTATATAATAATAATCCCGTTTCTAGGGTTTCCTTAAATAGTGAGTAATATTTCTTATACTCTTATAGTATATTTTTTAGTCGTTCTTCTTCCGTGATAGGTTTTATTTTTCTTTTTTTTTAGAGGGCTTAATTCGCTTTAAATATTTTTTATATAATATTAGCGATAATTTATTTTCCTTATTTATATCGTATACCCGGTTATAAAGCCTTCTTAGTTAATACTATAGTCTTTGCCTACTTTAACTCGCTTATGCCCTTTTATAAGGTTTCTTTAGAGGCTAAGTTATCGCGAATATTCGCTTTATTCTAATTAAATAGTAATTATCGCGTTATCGTGTCTATCCACGCTAACTAGCTATTACGTTAATCGACTACCGGATTACTTCTCTATAACTATAGGTAACCTAGTATTATATCGTAATTATATAAGTCTATAATATCGAAGACGATTATCTTATAATATCCTTATATCGAGGCCTTAAGATAATCGGTCTTACGGTCGATAGTCTTATTATTATAATCGAAACTTCCTCCTTTAGTATTATAAAGCTTATATATTACTTTCTTATAATTTTATAGTAATATATATCGGTTAACCACTATTAGTAAGATATAGTTTCCTATCGATCCACTATCTAATAATACTCGTAATCGCTATCCGTTAATCTAGACTTCTAAAACCGTCTTTTATCTTCCGCCTGTCTCCACGGAGTAAAGGGTCTTTAGGTTTCTTTCGTTATCTTATGCCCTTTTTATAAGTAACGTTAGTAATTTTTTAACGGGTAGTATTCTATATTAGTATTATTATCCTTAGAGTTATAGTCGCTATATAACTTTACTAATATAGAGGGGTCCTTGTCTTCCTCCTTATATAGGTAGTATACGCACCTATAGTAATAGACTCCGTAGTCTAGCGTATATCCTTTATAATATCTATATACTATATATTATATATATACTTTTCCGTTCGGAACTTGGTATTCCCTTGCTTTTATTCTATAGCGTAAGCGTAATATTTCCTTAGCTCTTTTATATCGTTCGCGGTCTATTTCGCCTTTAAAGATATAGTTTCGGTCTAATTCTTCGACTAAATCGTATAATAGTCGTATACCTTCGGGGTATTTATTATATCCCTTATATACGTGACCGTACTTTAGTACGCACTCTTTTTATACTAGGAATTCTTTTATAAGGTTTCCTTCCCTCTAGTACCTTACCTTTACTATAATAGCCTCTTTTTTAGTAAGCTTAAGACCGAGTAATACCTTTACTATATTCTCGTGTCGTTAGAGTTTTTCCGTTTCTTTTTACTCTCTAGTTCGATACTAGTCGAATACCTTTTCCTTAATATACTTAGGGCAGTCTATTAATAGGTATTTACTCTATATCTTTTGGTTTCGTGTATATACTTTAGGGTACTTAGCCGATTACCTTAGTACTATATATCCTATATTAGGTTCCGTATATATATATTCGTAGAATTTAGCTTTATCTTTCTTATAAGGGTCGTCGATAGCGCGGATATCTAATCCCCTTATTAAGTAGACCTAATATCTCCTTTTCTTAATTATATAGATTTTATAAAAGTAATATATATATAAGATCTATAATAACTCGTGATATTTTTCTACGTTAGGGTTTATCCTTAGGTTATCTCTTAATAGTATCTTTCGATCCTATTCCGGACTATTTTCTCCGAGTATCGTTTATACGTAAATAACTATCTAGAGGTCCTCTCCTCTTAGTAAAGGATCGTACCAGTCGTTAGCGGCGAAGAGCTAGTCTTATAGCGTAGCTCGCTTATATAAGAGATTTATTTCGAGTATCCTCTTTTCCTATAAGATTTCTTCTTCGCTATCTATAGAGTTAGTATCCGACGATTCTTTATCTAGGTTATCTAGCGATTCGTCTATAACGCCCGGTTATCTTATTAGTCCCGTAGTGACCTTACGTATTATAGCTAAAACGCGAGATTAATATAGTGCCTTAGGGAACCACCCTGAGTTTTCCTTTCTATCTCGGTAGGTCTAGTAGCCGTTATCGTAGCAGGCTATCTAATAGAGTTCCTCGTGAGTTAGCGCTTTAGCTAGCTTTCGTTAGATAGCGGAGAGGTAGTCCTTATACTCTTATTCCCTATCCTTAATAATATCGTATTATTTATTTATCGTGATTTTATATCTAGCCCTAGTTATATTTAGTTACTTCGCCTTACCTTTAGGTACTAGCTTCTAGTCCTACTTTCGTTCCTTCTTTAGGGAACGGTTTTCGCGCGTAAAGTATCCTTTCTTACTATAACTATAATAAGTAAGGTTCTTTTTCTCGATCGCCGCGAGTTTTCGTTATATAGCGTCTAAGTCTATAGGTCCCGCGTAAGTTCCTCCGTAAGCCGTGCTTAGGTAGAACCGGGGTCTTCCTATATTAGGATAGATCTTATTTTTATTATTATAATCGCGGTTCGAGGAGTTAGTAAAGTACTATCCCTTCTTCTACTATTGTTTTTCGAATTATTAGTTATCGATCTTAACTATTATCGTAATATACGTAGCGAGGGCGGTAGGTCGGTCCTTTTTATAGAGTTCGTCCTTAACCTTATCCTTAAGGCCCTTATAATAGGCTACTATTTTATCTCCCTCGCTCTTTATAGTTCTAGATATAACTTAGATAAATAGAGCGCTATAGTCCGAAGCTAATCCTTTCTACTTTAACGCCTCTAGCTAGTTCTCGGCTAGGCGTTCTTTATTAATAGTCCTAAAGGTCGCCTTTAATATTTTTTAAAGTTATAGTAATATACGAAGATATCCTTTATATCTTACCTTCGGTATTAATAAATATAAGTTACGAAATCCCGAAGCGTAGGCTCGAACTAAGCTAGTACGGCTCCCGATAGATATCCCGCTATATAGCGTACCTTATCCTCTTCTGTCCTTAAGATAGAGGGAAAGTATTACTAATAGGCTCTAACCTAAGTTAGGAATCCTTAAAGGTCCTTAGTCGTACTATCGAATAGTCCTAGTTAGTATGGCTTTATAATCTCTCCTAGGTCCTTACCGGTGACTTAGCGAATAGTGTTATTACTTACGCTATTTATTTCGTTTCTTAACTACGCGTTTTATTCCCGCTATAAGGCCATTCTTTCGTTAAAGTTACGATACGTTTTATCGTATTACTCTTTATCACGAGTCTATATATCGGCGACTTATTATAATTATCCCCTAAGTTCTTAGATTTAGCCTCTAAGGATATCGGCTTCGTCCTCGGACTAGTCCGAGTTCATACCGATATCTTCCTCCGGCGGGGGTTAGATAGGTTCGGCGTGCTTGCCCTTAGCCTTAGAGGATTCGCTAGCTATAGTATCGTATTACTTAAGTACTTAATATAGTAATATACTAAACAAGAGTTATTAATATATAATATTCGGGTCTAGACTAGCTACCGGGTAGATAGAATAGAAGTCGGGTTATAAACTAAGTATACTAGGATATTATTAACTTAAGCGGTCGGGTTATAGTCTATATACGAGATAGTAGATCTTACGTAGATAATTATATTAATAGCTAAGGAGTTAGTAGAGACTAACTATAGTAAAGTTAGACTTCCTATATACTAGTAAATATTATATAGTCGACCGTAGTCGACTATCGTCTACGAGCGCCTCTATAGTATAGTCGACCGTAGTCGCCTGGCGGCTATAGTCGACTGCCATACTTAGTGCGTGAATAACGCGTGATAGGAGGAAAAAGTGGGGGGCAGGTGAGAGGCGCATGCGGTCGCATGTCGGGTCGTAACAGGTCGTTACGATTATTAGTAAACGAGGTATCGCTCGTATAGATAAAGATATTGATATACGGCCTTCCTCTAAGCCCGATCCTATAAGTCCTTGTCCTATAGAGATATTATAGCGCCTGGTCTGCTGCCTCTTAGTGGCTTTGATCCGGGTTGTGATTATACCTTGCGAGCCTAGACGAAGCAAACGCTATATCCGGTCTCGTTAATACGGCTATAAATAGCAGGCTTCTAACCTTCTTTTAATATATTAGGATCATCTTCGCGGTAGCTTATGTGCTCGATAGCATTAGCTCGGTCTCGTTTATCGGCGTATTCGGGAGCTTCGATAGATCTAGTTTAAATTAGTGAGCTATCTTATTAATATACGAGTCTTAGGTCAGCTAGATTGATCGCTTAGCTCTGTCCCTAATAATATGAATCCCTAGGAACCACTGCGGCTCTCCTAGGTCTTTAATCTTATAGCGGTCTCGAAGCTTTTATATCGCGTCTTCGGCTTCTACTAATACCGTTAATAGAAATGCCTAGATAATATCGTTAATAAAGAAGAAGACGATCACGGATCCTTTCTATATCGCATAAGGCTCTTACGGTACCCGTTAAAAGCCTTATTCCTCGAGGGCCTTCGTAAGCTCTTTCTGCTATAATAGTAGTAACCTTCGTAGGCCGTAGAGGGCCTTACGTAGCCGTAGTACTCGTCCGTAGCTTTTAAAGCCCGGCGGGGGCCGTATAAATACTAGCTTATTAAGTATATAGTTTATAAATACGTTTATAGTATCTATCTACCGTAGCTCGAGGTCTTATTTTACGGCTATCGCTATTAGGATCCTAAACGAGTTCGTAGCTAATATTATTGCCCTCGTTAGTAGGTCTCCTTTAGTCTGTTAGTTACTATATATAACGAGTCTCGCCTTATATTTAACGAGATATCCATGCTTATTAGTTTTATACGTAAATACCTATATATAGCCGAGGACCTGATAGTCTTTAGCTTAACTCTAGGGTACCTCCTCGAAGGTCTGTTTTTGCTCGTATGATTTAAGATAATCCCTCTGAGCCTGACGGAATTCCTATTTAAATAGATAACCCTTAAGATCGCGATGTGTTTTTAGGGCCTCTAGTAGTTACCGCTTGTGAAATTTCTTCGGCTTAAACTTACGGCTAGCTATAAAAGCGCCGTGGATCGGATCGTTAACTAGGATCGGGATAAAGTCCTCGAACCTGCCTTTTTAATCCTATTAATCGCTGGATTAGTCTGATAATATCGGTAGCTTAAAGGGTACCTTTTTCTTCACCCCCTCGGCTCGAGCTATCGGAAGGTGTATATTAAACGCTACCTCTAGCGGCGGTTCGAAGTCTTCTGAAGGTAGAGGCGTGATATAGACCTCTTCTAATTACCTCGCTAGCTCGAGATTATTATCCTTATTATATTCGTTATCTTAGTCTTTAGGATTATCTTCGTAATCGGGTTCGAATTCGATAACCGATTCGTTAGTTTAATCTACCTCTGCGATCATCCGTTCGTGCGTTCTCTCGGTCTCTAATAGCTAGATCTAATTAACTAGCTCGTTAATACTCGTGAGTAGCTCGGGTGTGGTCTTATCGCCGTCGAAAAATATACCCTTATCGAATATTATATCTCGTGTTAATATTACTTTTCCTTAGTATAGAATCTATACTCGGAAGATATTCGATAAATCGTAGCTAATAAGATAGCCTATATAAGCCCTTAGCTCTAGCTTTTAAAGTTTGTTTCGTTTAAGCTTTATATCTACGGTTATCGCGTAGGCTCTATAGCCGTATGCCTTAAGATATACTAGCTATAGCTTCTTTCCGTAAAATAGCTCGAAGGGGCTTTTCTATTCGTTCCGTTAAAGCGGCGTATAGTTCTTAAGGTAGACTGCCGCTTTAACTATCTCTCTCTAAAGGTTATGCGGTAGATACGTAGCTATTCGTATTAACCTAGCTTTAGCTATAAGCGCACCCCCTGACCTCTCGGCGCCGCCGTTCTAGGTAGGTGTGATTAGTAATAACGGATAAAAGGATATACCTCTTCTTCGTAGCTAGGTTAAGATCCGATTTATTAGAAGCTCTCTGTCTGATCTAATGATCCTGATATAATAGCCGTAGCGTTAACTTATCTAGTTAATATAGTCTTTGATAACTCGAAGGTGCTTTAATTACTCCCTTGATCTTATGAAATAGGGTGTGATAAGCCCTAACCAGGCGTCTATTATAAACAGGATCCGTTTAAAGCTATTATAGTCTTCCTCTAGGTCGGTCTAGTCGATCTATACCTTATAACACGGGATATCTTTCTCACGGGCCGTTAGCCGCCTCGAGATCTGTTGGTTTATCTTCGCCCGGCTGTAGGTTTCGTATTCAGCTGTTTTAGGTCCATTGAGCCGGACTCCTAGCACTACTTAAAGCTTATGTAGTGTTATTGGGCTCGGATATCCTAGCCTTACGTGCTATAGCAGTCCGTTGCCGATTACCGTAGGTCTCGGGTTTCGTGATATGATTCTCTAGCGTTGAGTGTGGAAGGCTGCTGCGGCCTGTGGTTGATAATAGATGACGTATTGGTTATGCTTCGTAGGCACTGCATAGATCTCTCGATCTTCGAGCTTTCGTGCGGAGACTAGGTTCGTAGCGAATTCGGGACAGTAGGTAGTATTCTTTAACCTAAGCCTCTATGTGCTACCGTCTGTACGAGTAGTCGGGAGATAAATCGTGCCGTAGGCTCGGATAGGCACCTCTGACGTGCCCGCGATAATAACCTCGTCTGCCGAGGCTTTCTTAATATTCTTAAACTAGTTAAGGTTATTAAAGATATATAGCGTGGCTCCTAAGTTAAGGATCGCGGAGTTAACTAGCGGGTATAATAAACCTGCTTCGAAGGCTTAGTTAATCACCCACACGCTATGCACTGTCCCTACGATCCTGCTCGTGCTACTTGTTTATTATCATAGACTTATTAATCTTTTCGTTATTGTGATTTCGTTTACTTTCTTCCGTAGCTTAGGGTCGGCTTCGATCGCTCTTTCGGCCTTACGGGCTAGGTAGTCGCTCCTCGTAATACCTTAGGGCCGTTGATTTTTAAAGATATGCTAGTAAGATAATAAGCTATACCCTATCTTTCCATAGGCTTTATATCTAGTGCTTGCCTTGCCTAATAATCTTCCGGCTGATATATAAGCCCTCTACTTTTTACGCCCTTGTGGTACTTCGGTCTTAATCTCTTTATCGTTAATAGCTCTGTCTGCTGGGAACGCTCTTCCTCGTACCGCTCGCGGCTTGATCTTATAGCGCTGGGTCTGTAGCTATTCCCTTAGCTTTTATGTAACCTTCCTATATATATAGATTATTAGATCGGATACTAGGGATATGGCGTCGCTTGTGGGTAGCTGGATTGCCGTAATTGATCTAGCCGGTAACTGATATCTAGCCTCTTGACTAATAACCTACTATAAAACCTCGTCTAGCCGGATAGCTACGCTTAGAAATACTTATATATAGGTTATTATTATCGGCTCAATCGCTATTATTATATCTCGTAGCCACTAGCCACTATACGTCACTAGTAGCTTATATCGGAATGCCTTCGTGATTATATCTTCCTATCGGTCTAGCTACTAGGGTAGGCTTTTAAGATCTCGTGGTCCTCTAAGGGCTTCGCTATATTTACTTATAGTTTCTCTAGCTATAAACCCCTATATTAGTCTTATTAATTCGTATAATTACTTTATTATCTCGGCCGGACTCTCGATATCTTATATTATTATTCGAAGTCTCTCGCTAATCATCGTGATAATAGCCTCGCGGGCTTTCTTTAGCTTTACTTTCTACTCTTTGAAGTCTCGAAGGTCTTATTCGTAGTTCTTATAGAGGATCTCGTACGCCTTTATCTAGTTAGTGGATAGGTTCGTAATACTTATAATATACGTAGCTACGTCCGAGGCCGTTAGTCTAATCGGCTTACTAAGAACCTCTCTTTCTAGCTCGATCGGTCGGATAAGACGCCAGGTATCGGGATCTAGCTTGTTTCGTAGGATAGTAATCTAGTCGTCCTAATTCTCAGGGCCCGTTAGGATAACTATAGCCCTTCCTGCCTCGGTCGCGCGGTCGGTGGCTATCGTGTGGGTGTTGCGTTAGAAACACCAAGAATATAGTGTGTAGATAGTGATCTAGTAGCTTGAATAGCTTCAGTTGATGCACTTATGACGGCGGAAGCGATACCGGGCTTATAACTGTCACAAGGCCTGATTGTATTATATTGATTGATGTTCTGATCGAGTGTCCCACAAAATCCCTCAAGCTGTAAGCCCCTTACAAAATCCTTCATAGATCCACACCACACCAGCCACACATTATCCACACGCTATCCAACACATACAGCTCCGACTTGAAACAAGTCTAGCAAGTACTCTTGTGGGGCTGTGATTCTGCCTGTCAAGGGTCGTCGCCATGTCGGCATTCTGCGTTGCGGTGTGCTGTGGGCACGAAGAAACCCTCCAGAACCTGAACAGACATCATCCACGTCCGACTGGCCGTATAGCTGTCATCAGGTAAACTGATGCCTGGAGAAGCGTCTTCAATGAGGTCTGATGAGCGGATGCCAGGTGTCGAAACACTACCCAAGAACAGCCTCAACGCTGATGCAACAGACTTATGGGGAACTTCCATTTGCCACATTTCTGTTTTACACGGGCGTGTGTTCATATGGTCCCCCGGTCGCTTGACTTGTATCGGGGTCAGCAGATGTCAAACCCGGGGCGGCAACGCTTCCATGGTGGCCTGTGGTTTCTGGATGGGCGGCTCTAAGAAGATTCTCGGTGAACATCTCGTAACCAGACGAGGTGGATGTCAGGAGGGCTGATACCGAGCGCAAGCTCTGAGTGGAAGCCTACGGTGAACGCCACAAACAAGGAGCGCGCCTTTGTCAGTGGGGTTTGCCCTGTCGGCCTGGTGAACAAGCAGAGAAAAGGCCTTGTTACTGGCACCGTGTCGATTGTCGCCTTTCTGGTTCGAATAAGAAGATGCATCTTGGAGAGTAAACATAGTCAAGAGGAGCTTGTAGTGAGGCTCCCCCAGCAATGTGCAATGTTCGGCCGTCGACGAGTGTCGGTCACTGCAAATCCACGTGGCTCCGATCAGGGGCAACCCGGGATGGAAAGGTGAAGCTGGCCAGGGGGATTGAGCCGATTAAAGTAAACATTGAACTGGAGCGTCATGTGTTTTCAAGCCGCGTAGGCAGTGTTTAGCTGGGATTGATACCATCACAACCCCTACTGAGCACCGCTCGAACATGAATCAATGCATTGTGGGCTACAGACATCACAAGTACGAAGAAAATTCGCCTCATGAGCTTTGCTTTGCTTGCTTTCATTTAGCGAGACCTGCAACGGCTCTTATCGGCTCGCAGAACGCGTGATGCAAGTCAAGCTTGATCGCTTAATCACTGGCGTGACAAGGTCGGGGTCGACGTCATACGGGAGCTTCACTGCCCGATGGGGCAGTCGAGACGCTAGACATGGAGCTGCGAGAATTGGTGAGTCAGTCAGGCAAGATTGTCGCTGCGCGTGACATTGTGCGTGAACATATGATGTGATCTGATTTTCATCAAGATGCCCAGCTCGAACTCTTCGTACATAGCCCCATATACATAGCTTCGAGGTTTGCTGTCTCTCCACGAGGGGCTGGGGAGGGGTTGTCAGTGCCAATTGCGTAGCGTGATACACCTCTGATGTGCCGGGACCGCCCGAGTCCAGGGTAGAGACTCAAATCCACGTTCAATGCGTGGCCCACAGATTCAATTCTGAGTCTAGACTCCATGACAGAGAAATCCGTGCAAATTTTCTCCAGCGGCGCCTGCCGAAGAATCATTTTCGCCGTCACGTCACTGGATGAGAGCCTCAGTCGCAAGAGATAGCCACATCTGGTCTGGAAACTAGACTGGGTTGCCAGGGTTGTGCGAGTGGAGCCCCAGGGACAAGTCACCAGGACTCTGACCGTCTGACGGACAGCTGACGGGGAGGCACACCACTGCACTGCAACGACATACACAACTGTACAATCATCACTGTGGCGCCACCATCCCTAACGTTATGACATCCCCTGACTGGGCTTGGGCTGCCTCCTGTGTCGCAGCTCCAACCTGTCTCTTTGGTGTTTGTTGCGTTGGAGACTGGAGGTACCTAGTCCCATGGATCAATCACCTCGTGATCAGCGTGCACTCGCCATTGCCACGTTACCAGGTACATGAGTTGCCGGACGCGACGATATAAAGAGCGAGCGCTAGCGAGCAAATGGCTGGCGCTTCCTTCCTTTGAATCTCCCTTCCTCGTGTCATGATCATCAATTAGCTCCAGTGTTGCTTCCCCTCACCAGATCAGCATACAAAACAAGTGCTGCCCCCAATTCCCCTCAACATCGACAGGTCGTCATCTCCAACCACGATAAACTATCTGCCGTACCACGATTGCTGCTCGTCATGCAGAACAAAATCCGCGCTGCGACATTCGAGGACTTGCCCTCCGTGGTCAAGGTGATCCTCGCTGCTATTAACAAGGAGCGCCTGTGGACCAACTTTGTGCCCTCCAAGACGGGCCAGGACGAGAGCTACGTCAAGGAGATTGAGGCGCTGCTTAGGGAGCACCTGGACCCCTCCAACAAGGACTGGGTCATCGAGGTCATTGACCTCGCCAAGAACGGGCAGCCCTCGCAGATTGTCTCGGTCGCCGTCTGGGACATGTCCGCCGCTGAGGACGACGACCGCAAGAAGCGCGACGTCAAGACTGAAATCAAGGACGACCGCCTGTCCGCCTACACCACCGTCGTCTCCAAGGCGCGCAACGAGTTCTTCAACCGCTATCCTCAGCATTCGTACCTGCAGCTCCTGGCCACACACCCCGATCACCAAAACCACGGCTACGCCAAAGACCTCGTGCACTCCCACATGGTCAAGGCCAAGCAGAAGGGTGGCGTCCTCACCACCCTCGGCGGCCCCTTTGGCTACATCTTCTTCTCTGGACTGGGCTTCCATGATCTCGGCCCCGTGTCCCTGCCGCCCAGCTCGGCCAGCGATTCCCACATCATCAAGGCCATGTCGCTCACCGTGCCCAAGGAGGAGAGGAGGCAGTCCATTGTCGACTCAGTGCTCAACTACATATCTAGCTAGAGTGCTTGCAGCGGACGGTCACCACCCGCATTTGCTCTTCTTTATCATCATGAGTTTACGACCTTTTGAGCGGCTTGTACATAGCATCGACGGGGTCAGGGTAGTAATACAGTAAATCCCCATTCACAAGCCAGCATTTCGCGTACTCCAGCAAAGCTCGACTGAGCGCGACGCATGACGTAGTGAGGGGTTCTGTAAAAGGCGGGGGATCTCAGCCGCCCAGGCCAAGCGCCAAGAGCACAGCTGGTGTCGGTTCCGATGCAGGAATGGCAGGCATTGACGCATTGTTGCGTACGTTGCGTCGCTCGCCGACGATGGTGGGAGGATAGATAAGGTATGAGCTTCGAATTATGGTTCTGCCTACTCCAGTTCCCCAGATGTGGAGTCACTCCGGTGCTGTAAATCATGAATGCCAGGTCCCCAACGCCAGCCCAGTACATACAGCAGATGCTAGATGGTAAAAGTCACGCTCAACCATAGCTCACCTCCTCCGTGTCCTCGTCGACACAGGCGCCGGCTCGAACGCGTCCTCCTCATCTGAGATCTCATCGTCGCTAATCTCCACAGTCGTTGCTTTCTTCTGCGACGCGGCGGCAGCACGTCTAGCTGTCCTCCTCTGTGTGGCTGGTTGCGACTGAGAGAAATCGAGCTTGGACTGTGTCTTCTTGGCGGCGGCTTTCTTGGCTGCTGCGGGTTCGCGTCGCTTCGGCGGTGGCGCTGACTGCTCTGCCTCATCCTCGGACGCCATTATCACGTCCTCCTCTTCGTCCTCGCTTGTTCCCGCAGCTTTTCGGCGCCCGCTGCGAGCGGGCGCTTTCTTGGCGGGCGCCTTCGCAGCGGTCTTTGGGCCGGCTTTCGCCCCGCGCTTGGTTGCCCGCACCGTCTCCTCCTCATCCCCCTCTGCCTGGCGCTGGGATGCAAGTCCCTTGGACTGCCTGCTAGGCTGTGTTGTCGGCGCCATGCTATCCTCAAATGTCCATGCATCGGGGGCATCCTCCCAGCTCCCGTCAAAGTCGCTGTCCCAGTGCGCTGGCTTTGGCCGCAACGTGCGCTTGCGCTCGGGCATAAAAGATCGACCGTCCTGCTGCTCGATGCGCGCCTTGTAGATCTCCATGGCGCTGTTCAGATCTTCTTCGTCGCTCTCGAGACCCAGCAACTGCTGTACCTGTCCTGTGAGGTGCTCTGACACGAAGAGCTCCATCGCGTGCTTGTCATCCTTTGAGACGAATTGGTTCACCGCGTCCGAGAACGGGCCCTGGGGGAGCACCTTGAGTGACTGTGCCGAGAGGAACTCGGACACAATCGACTCGACTTTGACCATGTCGCCGTCGTCTCTGACCGTTTCCATGGCGTCGGCGGGGTTCACAGCATCTTTCTTGCGCTGCATCGTCTTCTTGCGGTAAAAGTAGACTACGTCGTTCATGTTGGCAACTTTGCCCGAGAACCGGTTCGAGAAGCGCTGCGGGTTCTCGACTTCGTACTGGCCTCCCTCTGCGGCCGTGTACTCAACCTTGAGCCGAATGAGGGGGAGTGGCCGCTCTTCCAGGGCCTCCTCGTCGCTCTGTATCGCCTCCCACTCGGCGTTGGCCTCTTCAATCATCTCCTCCACCACCTCCATCAACCGTTTTGTGACCTCTTGTCGGTTCTCCTTTTTCTTCTCCAGCCCCTTGAACCGCTTATCTGCTGAAAGGATGAGCTCCCGCGTGACAAAGGGACGGACGCTTTTCAGAGGGATCTTCTCCGTTTTAAAATCCCTGCCGGTCACGCTGAGGATGGCGACGTGCTTTTGCACAGCTTCACCCGGTACTAGAGACGTGGCGACCGACGATCCAGGCTGCATGACGTGAAACCCCGTCTCCGGGTTCTGCGACGGGTCGATCAGACATTCGTGCTCATGGCCCCAGACCACTAGGTCCATCCAGTCTGGCAGCACGCTCTCCGGCAGGTATGAAGTCGCCGTGTGGGCGTGGTGGTTTTGGTGAACGGCCAGCAGGTTGAACCAATCGCCCATCTGTAGGTTGGGACGGTACCACTTGACCTTGTGGTCCCGAAAAGTACGAAACATACGCTCGTCCCGGACATTGCTCAGCCCAAAGAGAGCCAGCTTGGTTTCGCCTTTTTGCAGGAGCACAGGCTTGACGTGAATGTTGTCTGCCTCAGCCACGCGTCCAAAGTAGTTCAGCAGACCGCTGGCCTGGAGGAGGTCCAGCGAGCAAAAATTGCCCTCGCCAGACGGGTCGTCGTGGTTGCCGTGGATGGAGAAGACGGGTATGGATACGTTGATATCGGGATCCTCGTAGTTGACTTGGGGAAATGCTCCCTCGAAAACCTCGGCCGCATCGCTCAGGAACTCGAGGGGGCAAGGTTTCTCGCCCAGGCAATTCTTGCGCAGGGTCCGCATGACCTGGTACAGCGACTTGCGCGATGGCTTGTTGTCGTGGAAGAGGTCGCCGCCGAGGAGGACCATGTCGACATCGTGCGTACGTGCGAGGTTCAGGATCTCGTCAAAGGTGCGCCAGGAGTCATCTTTCCGAATAGCGTCGCGTTCTTCGTAGCCGACATGGTTGTCCGTTGCAATGAGGATGCGGATCGTGTCCGCGTCTGTCGGTCAATTTGTGGCCCAGAATCAGTCAACGGGGTATATACCTGTCGAGTCAGTCATGATACAGGGCCCAGGTCGCCCTCAAGCTGGAAGCAACCACCTTGGCGAATTCGTTGCTCGGGGTGCGTGGGAGTGAGTCCCAACTCCCAAACCGACACAGGAGGGGCAATCGCCGACGCGAAAGCTGAGTGTCAGACCGAAAGGGGTCGGACCGCGGTGACTAAGCAAAGAGGGGTCTGGAGATGGCTGTAATGAAGGAATCAGCACACAGCACGATCGAGAAGAGCACGAACGAACACACAGTTGAAGGCCTTAAAATCAGCCTCTTGATCATCAATTCAAATAGCCTTTTCTAGGCCCCAAAAAAAGACCTACTATTTCCTCGATTATGAACACTTGCACACATACACACTAACTCGGGCCGTGCCTCCACCAAAGCGGTCACGTGTCCGACACTGAGCGACATCACGTGATTGCGGGAATGATGAGATCAACAAGCTTTCGAACAATCAATCACCCACTCACATGGCATGGCGACATGCCGGACAAAGAAGATGCGTCTCATGATGTTCGTCTTGCATACAAGCAGGAACCATTCACCCTCAAGCCCTTGATTGCGGACATTCTGCGAACGCGCTTCTGCGTGCCGGGCTCCCGGTTCCTCGTGGAAGACATTACCAAGACGTCCGTGTCGAGCTCGGGCAGATGGAAGGCAGCGCAAATCCTGCTCAGCGATGGAGAGCTGTGCATTCAAGCCCTGATGAGTGGCCACCTCTACCGGTATCTTGACACTGGTGAGGTCTCGGTGGGGTGCTACGTCAAGGTAGAGTCCTTTGATATTCGACGACTTACTTTGCAAGACAAAAGCGAGATGGTTTATTTGGTTGTGGAGGATATCATCACAATTGGGTGGAACGATGGATACCGCGCCCTATACGCAGCGGAGAATGTGGACAGCATGGAAGAGCTTGCCTCGGAACATGACCTCGATGTGGAAGAGCAACAACTCGAGTACAGACCCGACGAGGTCGCGCAGGCCCAGGCTGCTGAATCGTTCGAGCAGGCCAACGAGGAAGACGAGAAGGCGTTTGAAGACGCCTTTGAGGCATTCGAGGCAAAGACATTCCCGCTCAAGACGAAATTGAGGGAGCAGAAGCCGGCGCCCTCATCAGGAGCAGTCGCTCTACCCAAAGATTGGCAGAATCGTCAGCAGCCACTTCGCCTTACGCCACTACGATCTATTCCCCGGCTGCCATACGCGCAAAACTGGTGCTGCAACGTCCTGGCCATCGTCACCTCGCTGTCTCCTGTCGAGGCGTCATACCTGCCTCCGTATCGCCAGCGGACGGCGAGACTAGCTGATCCGTCTACATCCAAGCAGGTCCACCTGACCGTGTTTCTGGAGCCGGATAACTTCGAGCCCAAAACCGGTAGCGCGGTGCTGCTCGTTGGCGTCAAGAATCATCGGTTCGACGGCGGAAGTCTTAAAAAGTATGCTAGTGATGCGGACAAGACGGGAGGTGGTGAGTGGTGGCATGAAGATCCCCTTGATCTGGTGTGGTGCGACGTGGCTGGCATCAAAGAGTGGTGGGCAACAGTGCAGGCTGGGATGGCGGCGTAGATGTGGGAGTCGGGGCTGACAACGCGGCCTTGGCTCAGCTCGCTCCAGGCCTTACAGGTGCTCGCCTCTCTTCGGCAATTTTGGTTACCCCCGATTACATCTATTGGCGGAAATACGGGACACATCTAGTCAGACAACTGCTGAGCTAGAATGATGCTGACGAGTTTCAGATATATAGCACGTCCATGGCTGAAGGAGTATCAGTCAGCCTTATGCTAGATCCAGAACACCGCAGTCTGAGAAACGAAGTAGAGGAACACACGCCATCCTCTCTGCCTGAAGACCACTGGTTTCTCTAATTGATGTTCTCTAAAAGTAAATGCTAACGAATCCAAATCACCACAATCGATTTCAACAAGATGATTGGGTTATTCTATCAAGAAGCAAAAAAGGGTCTGGCCGGGGATTGAACCCGGGACCTCGCGCAAGCTTGGAAACTCAGGGTTTATCAGCTCATCAGAACTCCCTAAGCGCGAATCATACCACTAGACCACCAGACCAACTGTTGTGATTGGACAGAAACTCTACTATTTTTACTATATTTGAACAACCTTAGCACCATAAGGGTTAAGCGAGAAGACTGCGGGTATCAAGGCTTTCGCTCGGCTCTGTGGGCCGTTTCTGCTTAAGCCCCGGTCAACTCCCTCTTCCTTTTGATGAACGAGGCCAGCATTATACCATGCGATGCGCTGACCACTTCCCGGGTCTTGACACCGCGTTCTATTAGATATATATTGTATACTAAGGTTATTATAGGTATTGGGGGTGGCTGAAGCTACTAGCCCTGTGGCTAGGAGTGGCTTAGGAAGCCTCGATTAGGTCACGTGCACAGGGGCGCACTAAGGGAAGAACCTTCGTAGCCGAGGAATGCTTCTAAAAAGATCAAGAGATTAATATAGTCACCAAGAACCCCGTACTCGCAGCGATCTAGCTGCGCCCTCTCGACATTGTGCACCTTCTCACGCTCTTTATTAAACCCAGTTCTAACATATTCCGAGGCACGTTCAGAAGGTTATTGATGCACTAAAGGCAGATCAAACAGGTGGAAAAGGATGATCAATTCAAACGTCCTTGGGCAGCCAGTCGGCCAGCCTAAATAGGCATGGCGCGGCTGCTCCTCGGATCGTATGCGCGCAGCCTGATTAGCTGCGGCGTTATCAATGCTATCTTATCGCTATCGTACCTGTGCGTGTACGTGACCAGCACGTGACACCCACACATAGCGTAGATATATCTTGGTTAAATAGCCACATAACCTCCAAAGTATATTATAGTGCCGGCCATATAGAAAATCGTCACTACCCTTAGTGACTCCCGGTAACGCCTATCCAAGCCAAGGAAATACTCGTCCGGCGCTATTATCACTCGTGCGAATCGTTCGTTCGTTACTATCGTTAATACCTTATTATTTTATTATTCTATCTATAATCGTGTCTCTGTATATTATATCGATCGTTCCTCCCTGTATTATCGCGGCGGCAATAGGTCTAATCTATTATACGGCCGCGGTCTGCGTTTAGCGCCTTAACCTATTACCCTTCCGGGGGGTTAAGGACTTCTTCTCACGGGCTAATTGCTCCTCGAAGGTGTGTATCGCGGCGTCGCTGATACCTATGGACTCTACCTATTGGTCGTATTAGGGGCTCTAACCCTTCTAGCGAACCTTATACTTAACTATTCCGTCCTTTAATTAGCGCTTGTCTAGTAGCCTCTCGATCTCGTAGTATATATCTCCTTTATCGTCTTTAACGTTATGTGAGGCTTCTATAGGCCCAGGCTCGGGGTCGACGTGTGCGCCGGCGTGGGCAGGCTTGAGGTGCTGGACCGATATTACGGGGTATATCTTTATACTACTAGGCAGGCTTAATTCGGCGGTAAGGTCGTTAATTATCCGCTTGATTATGAAGGGGCTAAGCTTTTTCTAAGACTATTTAGGGCTCGGCCGGCTAGCGAGGTGGTATCCGTGATAAAGATTAAGGTACACGCGGTCTCCGGCCTATAGCTATATCGGTCGGTGTTTGGCGTTATATTATCGTTTAGCCTTTATCGCTATAAGATCTATTGCTAATTAAGCCGTCGTTCTCACGGCCTCTCTTATATACGGCAGCGTCTCGGCGTTAGGGTTATTAGCGGCTTAGAACGCTCTATTAAGTCTGAAGCCGTAGATATACTCGTGCGCGCTGTATTAGCTGCCGATATTAAAGGTGCTATTAATATTCTATTATATCGCTAGAAGTAGTAGCTTCTAGTCACGATCTGGCTCTTCGACGTAGGCCAGCCGTATCGCTATTTCAACCACCTGATCACGGCGTTCGGCTAATCCGTTAGCCTATAGGTGGTGCGCTATTATTATCGCTAGCTTCGTGCCGAATACCTTCTATAGTCCCCTCTAGAAGGGTTTAGTAAACTTACGGTCTCGGTCGCTAATAATAATTAATAGAAGACCCTAGTCCGCTATTATTAAGGCTCGGGCTAATACTTACGCCTAATATTCTAACGTATATATCTCGTGGCCAGGGATTAGCAGGCTTTGTTTGCTCGCGGTATAAGTGATCGTGAGGATTTAATCGAAGGTATCGAAGCTAGTTAGGGCCCACGGCGAGTCTACGGCTAACGTTAGGGGTAGGCGGGTGATAAAGTTAATCGCGATACGTTATATCGGTAGAGGGCCAGGCCGTATAAGTATATATGCTCCTATGCGCTATTGGCGGTCGGTCTGGCCTAGGCAGTAAGATCTATATTTTACGATATGTGCCGTGACCTTGGCGGTTATGTTCTTAATAGCGAAGCCTCGTAGTTCCTTTAGTATGCGGTCGATGCCAAAGTGGCTACGTTCGTCGTGTGCCGTTATAATTATATCTTTAATTATCGATTACGGCACGTATAGATATATAGATCTATCTATTACTTCGTTATATAGTAGTCTATTCGCGGCTTAGAAGAAAGGCACGCCGCGGCGGTGGTTAATTTAGTAACGCGTTATTCTATCTAGGCCGGTCGAAGTTTTAGTAGCGTCCTCGCTATCCTAGATTATTATAATAATCTTAGACTAATATCGGTCCTTAGCGTAGCCTTCGAGAAATTAGCTAACCGTTTCGTCACTTATAACGGCTTCTATAACCACGTATATATCCTCTAGCGCCACGTATTAAGGGTGCCTGCGTTATATTAACGGGTCTGATTCGGCTGTTTCGAGACAGCTAAGTACGTCGGGTACGAAGTTCTTCTTACCGGGAACGTGATAGACTTCGAGGTCGTATTAGGAGAGGTAAATCGAGGCTATAATTAATCTACGGTTAGCTCTATCTATACTAGCCGTATCTATTATAGACTTAGCCAGGATCTGCTTAATCGCTAAGTGATCTATTAGAACGCGTATCGGCTGCTTAGACGACTGTATAATTATATAGGTGCGCTAGATCGCCCACACGAGGCCTGCTAATTCAAGTTCTATCGGTCCGTAGGTGCGTTCGGCGTTAGTTAGCGTGCGGCTAGCGAAGAGGATTAGTTTAACCGCGGTGGCGGGCATTATAGATCCGGGCTACTAGTCGTAGTTATCTTTAGTGTAGAACAGAACTGCCGCGAAGCCACGTTCGAGGCTTATATTAACCTAGTAGTATAGGTGTTTGTTAGGGTTATCGTGCGTTAATATACGGCCAGAGGCTATTTCAGACTATACGGCCTCGAAGGCTATGATCTCTTCTAGTATAGGCTCGAATATCGTAACGCGGTAATAGGCCTTACGCTTATTCTTATTATTATCGGCCACTTTACTTACCTCGCGGCTAGCTTTAAGTAATTAGACCTTACGTCGTTATAGAGGATTAATTAGCTTGGCAAAATATAGTATCAAATACCGTAGGAAGCCTATAGCGCCGATATAGCTCTCTAACGTAGCTAGATTATTAGGGAACTTAAGCTAGGCGAAGGTAGCTATTCGTTCCTTAGTCGTTGCTAACCTAACGCCGTCCACTCTAAAGCTAAGAACCTATGTTAATAAATATCCGATCTAGCTCTTTTTTGGAGAAATTATCACGCTTAGTCGTTAGAATAGGCTAAAGATAATTTCGAGGTATCGGAGGTATTCTTCTTCGGACTATAAGTAGATAATTATATCGTCGATAAATCCTCTAGCGAAATAAGCGTATGGCCGTAAGATCCGATCTATAAACTTTTATACGTACGCTAGGCTATTATAGAAGCCTATTAGCGCTACTATAAACCTCTCGAGACCTCGGTAACTTATCACGGTGAACCTATAGCGATATCCCCTTCTAACCGCGAATTAGAAGAAGAAGCTAGATATGTTAATTACGGTAATATACGTGGCACCTCTTAAGGAGCGGATAACCTCGTCTTGCCGCGGCAGGGGGTAATTATCCGGCACGACTACCTTATTTAAGGCTCGCAGATTAACGATAACGCGGCCCTTATATTTACCGTTAACCACCCTCTAGACCATAAAAAGGGGTGCTATAAAAGGTATTAGTTTAGTCGCGTATTCTATACGGTTCTATTTATATAAGGCTTCGTATATCTCGTTAATAAAGTCACGCTCTTTCTTACCTTAAGGATAAGGTCTTTAAGTAACCTTATGCTTATACTAATCGTTAACTAACGGTATAATTAATTCGTTATCTTCTGGCACCTTTATAAGCCCTATATCAGTAAAGACTTTATTAAAGCGTTATAGTAGCGCCATCGCCTTATCGCGGAACCTACTATCGGCGGCGTAAATATGTATACCGTTGTCTATAATAGTCTTAGGTAGGTCGGGGGTCTTAGTGATCTATAGAGGACCCTTATAGTATTCGCGATAGGGTGTTTTACTTATATTAAATCCCTTGGTATTATCGAGGTTATCGCGGTCTAATAGAGCGGCGCTACTAGCTCGTTATTAATTACTACGGCCCTGGCGTTAGTTAACTTCGAAAGACCCTATTAGGTCTATCGCGCTATCGTTAGTTATTAGGAAATTCGCGGTTTCCTTAGTCTATAAGGCCTAGTAGCCGATTTCCTCGTGTTCGCTAATATACCTAAGGCGTTACTTACGGGAGATCGTGATATCTTCCTCTATATAGTTAATAAGGAGGATATTTGGTCCCGTGCGGTCGTTAACGAGGGCGTGTATAGCCTATAAGTGCGTGGAATTAAAGGTAAAGCTTCTGCCTAACGGTAGCTCCTTCCACGAGGCTGGCACGAGCTTTATTATACCGGCTAAGACCGTGTAATCCCTTATAGCCTTAATAACCCTATTTACCGGGGTAGCCTTTACCTTAACCACTGTGATAGGTATCTCTAAGTCATTCAACGCGCCGATCCTAATAACATCCTTATTATAGTTAATAGAGGCTCCGTAAGGTTTAAGCTATACGTTACCGAGTAAGGCGTTAGAGCCGACGGATAGTAGGACCTAAGCCCTAGATTAGAACTTAGCTATAATATTCTGACTGTTCTATCGGCTAGCGGCGAAGAAGGTAAAGATCGCGAATTCGTTTATAGCTATCTTCCCTCTATCGACGCCTCGCATTATCGCGTGGTATCGACGTTCGATCGTATAGTCGAATTATTAAAGGACTTTAGCGTTAATAACGGGCGTGCCGTAGCCGGAGTTAAGGCATATAGCGATTAATAGTCTATTAGCGGAGGGCTTGACCTCTATCCGTATTAGTAAGAAGTTATTATACGCTATACGTGAGCGGCTTATAAAGGCGGCTACTTTAATTACCGTTAGCGAGGCCTTAACTTCGATAATTAGGGTATTAGTAGCATAAGGCTATCGCTTAGTATTAGTGATCTAGGCTTCGCGTTATAATTAAGCCGTTAATATATATATATATTACTTAAAGTATATAACTTCTAGCTATCTTCGTTATCGAACCTTTGGGTATAGGTATTATATTTAAACCTTCCCGTAGTCTTCGTAATATTAGTAACCGATATAATAGCGGTAGCTATTATATTAACGAAGGTAGTAGCCTACGTCGTGGCTTTACCCTCGCGGGTTATTACGAAATTAATAACTTCCTCTTAGCCGTCGGTAGTATCGTCCTCCGTTACGTTATTCTTATATTCTTCTTCGAACTTAACCTCCTTACGGGTTCGGAAGCCTTATCTATCGTCACGCTTACTATAGTCGCGGTTATAAGTACGATTATTATCGCGGCGACTATTATTATCGCGGCGGCGATTAAATAAGCGTGCGTTATCGCGGTCGCGGCTGTCACCGCGATAGCTGTTATAGCTGCCCTTACGGCTGCCAGACCCGCGGTTCTCGTAGCGAGAGTTATAGCGTTATAGTCGTTTATCTCGGCCGCTATTAGAAGTATAGTCGTCATAGCGTCGGAAGTTACCGCGCTCGTCCTCGCGTCGGAAGTTACCGCACGCGCGCTAGCCTCGTAAGTCGTAAGAATAGCCGCGAGGTCGCGTGGCGTTAATAGCCCGGGCATCGATTATCTATCTACTATCAATAAAGTATCTGATCTATCGCTCTAAGGACTAGCTAGAAGTCGGGCGCTAGGTTACTAACAAGATCTCGCCGTTAATTAACGGCCAGATAGCTTAAATAATATCTCTGTCACGCTTCAGACCTATCTAGCGTGCTAGGGCTGCCTTATGTTAAATAAAGGTAGTAATTAAGTCGCCGGTAAGCTAGTTAGAGATACGGTATTTACCGTTAAATAAACGGCTACTAGCTTCGGCCGCGGATAGCTTGAATCTCTTATTAAGCTTCTTATAGAAGGTCTTAATAGATCCGCGTTTAATCCGGCGGCGTTCTTCGCTTATTAGCTCGGTTATTATCTATTTATAGCTGGCGCCGGCTAGTAAGGTACTATATCGTCCTTAAAGCCCGTATTTATCGCCTATCATGTATTCCTTATATCGGGCTATAAATATCGCCACGTCCGTATAGATCGGGTCTTTACCTTACGGCGTGAGTAAGCCCTGTTCTTTATAGTCTAGGTAGTCGGGGTCGAATTTACTAATAAGCTCGTTCTTTAAGCGCTTCGAGATAGAGAGCTCTAGGTTAGGTCGGAGAGGCTCGAGTCCTAGGCTATCTTCCGATTAATAACCGCGATCGTCGCGGTTATTACTATTATCGCGGTCGTCGTCCGAGCTACTACTTAGGTCCGAGTCCTTACTATCTAAAGGGTTATAGCGTGATTGTCTTGGTTAGCCTAACAATAGGCCACGACCTCTTCCTCGTCCTCGACCACGGCCTCCTTATTAGCTATAGGGCCGCGCTAGTAGCGGCGGCTTATCTATAAGCTTATCGGCAGGCTTGTTAGTAGGCTTATCGGTATTTGTCTTCTTAGTCTTTATTATAAGGGGTAGTAGCGGGGGCCTATCGTCCTCGGGTTCCTCGTTATCTACTAAGGCTATAATAGGGATATAATACTCGTCTTCCTCTTTACCCGTTATTATAATAAGCGGGTTCTTATATTAAAAGTAACTAGCGTTCTTCTAAGTATCGAGGTATTCTTTTATAAAGTTTCGGCTTATTAATACTATTTCGAGTAAGTATTCGTATTAAGGGTCTTCCTTCGCTAATATAACCGTAATATTACTATAAGCGATCGCGATATGGTTATCTACGATTATTAGGTATTAGTAACTCTAGATATCGCTTCGGTAGCTCTCGATAGCCTTTAATAGCGCTACTCTATATTTAATAAACTATTAATAACGGTCGTTTTCTAAGGCCTCCTTAAGGGTGCTCGTCGAGTCGGCCTTAGTTAATAAGTATCTCTTTATCTTTAAGCGGGTGACCCTACGTAGCGTTATATCGCCGAAGAGGTCTTTTGGTAAGGGGTCGACTAGGTCTTCGGATAGCTCTCTAGATAGCGGCGCGTTACTTTATAGATCGGCGCCGTATATAGTAATAAAAGATTTATTAGGCCGAGAGGAAAGAAAGTCTAGTAAAGGAGGAAGGTCCGGTAAGGCGGGTTATAGCTATAGTAGTAATAGAAGAGTTAAGTCTTTTTCCTAACCGCCGGAAAATTCGTTAGCCCTCCTCTACGACCCCGCTATCGTAAGTATAGACCTAGAAGGCTTAGGTATATTAAAGGTTATAATTTCGCGATATCTAGTAACCGATAATAAGTCAGAACGTTAGTAATAATATAGTAGTTTAAGTATATTTACTAACAGACTTAGACTCTACTATACTTAACCGTGTTCGCTAGGGTAGCGCCTAGTAATTTATCGTTAGCCACCGGGAGGCTCGCCTCTTAGGAAAGGTAGCGTAAGCTCTCTCTGTCTCTAGATCTATCTCCTTATAGGACTAGTTAGTATTCAGACCCTCCTCGGATAAATCTAGCTAACTAATACTACTTAGTAAAGTAAGGTAAAGATTAAGATAGTGATTCTTTTGCTATTATATTGATTTTTTAGACTTTAAAAGAGTACGCGAAAGTAAGTAATTCCCGCGATATAAGTAAGGGCTCTCTTTATAGTATTATACTTAACTATACGCGCCTCTTACAGTAATATATACACTACGCCCTACTTTTATTAAGAGGTGCGTAGTTTAATTTACCTATAAGGTAACGCGCGCGTGTTTTTTACTAATTAATAGCCGCGATTATAGCATAATTAGTACGGTCGTAGCGTAATTAGCGGCTTAATCGCGCGTTAATTAAGGCTCTACGCGATAAGGTGCTATAAGGCTGATCCTTTATAGGGAAGATTAGCCTAATTATAGTATAGGTAGGGGAAGTTATTACGCTATTTATTACAGCCCCTTAGCGCTGATTTAATAAGCGCGCGACAGAATATAAGGGGAACGAATAGCTATAAAATACTAGGGAACTTCCTATAATTAATCGAGTAATTATTTAAGGTTATTTAATTAATAAAGGAGTTAAGAATTACTATTACTCTAATATACTAAAGGTAGATTAAATAGGTAGAAAAGGATAATTAATTTAAACATCCTTAGGCAGCTAGTCGGCCAGCCTAAATAGGTATAGCGTGGCTGCTCCTCGGATCGTGTGCGCGCAGCCTGATTAGCTGCGGCGTTATCAATGCTATCTTATCGCTATCGTACCTGTGCGTGTACGTGACCAGCACGTGACACCCACACACAGCGTAGATGTATCTTGGTTGAATGGCCACACAACCTCCAAAGTGTATCAGTTATTAAATTAGCGGGTGGAAATAAGTATATCAAGGGCCGGGGAACGTCCCTAGTAAATTTACACTAATATTAGCTATTTTAGTCGATATATAGAATTAGCGCGACTAAAAACTTTTGAGAGCGTCCTCCGTACAAGAAAAAATATATCAGCGTCCAAGCCGGCTCATTCACGACGCCCATGGACAAATATGCCGAACCAGAGTGGATATCATCGGGAAGGCTGCTGTAAACTCTGCTAGTTTCATGCTCGAGTAGCCAAGGTTTAGGGCTTGTATTTGATTGGTCGTTGGAACATGCTCGCGCAAGGGAGCGAATCTCGCCTCCGCACTTGGTAGGGGATCGATCCACTGGAGCTCCTGTTAGGGCAGATGCATGCTGTGATTGTGGAGAAACGGGAATGCAGAGGCTGGCTGTGAGGCCGTCGTGGGGTAACATAGGAGTTGGAGCGAGGAGCCGGGCTGCTGAGGGGGGTGATTGTGTGGTCACCCAAGCAGCACTAACAGTACTAGTCTGGGCAATCGCGGTGTGCTGGGGGAACGTCGCGGTGACAGCCTGACCTCCAGCCTGACCTCCAGCCTGACAGGCCTCCAGTCATTTAGCCATTCTTAGCGTCAACGCCTGCGTCACATCCTTAGCTGGACGGACGTCCAAGCTGAGCTTCCCTTGGCCCTCATTCAACTTGACGATGGCTGGAGGTGGGCAAAAGTCCGAGTCCTCCATGCGTTCTCATGGGAAAAAGGGGTGCTCATGCCATTGTCGGATTCCCTGCGAGCCCTCTAGCAGACAGCCTCGCGACGTTTTCAGAAGGTCCGCCTCCTGGATTGTATGGTGCGCTTTGCTTCCACTCACCAGAGCTTCGAGTCATTCCAGGGTGATTGAAGGCTTTGCACTAAGAACAGATAGTTACGCCACCGCATTCAGCTGAGCTTACCGGGTGGTGGACCGCTTCCGGCAGCTGGTTTTCGGTGCACCTGGAGGAAGCCGCCATAGGCACGGATGTGGCCTATATCAATGAGCAAACCGCCATGCATTTGTCACAGGATGTCGCGAGAAGAATCGGTGGCATCCACCGTCAAACTGTTGCGTAGGAAAAGAATCTACTTGTTCACAGGACGTCATGAAAAGGGGCTTCCTTGCGCTTCTGGGCGCTACCCTCGTGGCTGCTACAAAGCCGAGCCGCGGCTGGCGTGCCTCTGTCGATACCACCGATGTCGGGTTCGCTACAGACCAGACTGGGGACGGCCAGTTTGGTCTCTTTGTTGTTGCGCCCATTGTCCTGACGCGTCTCTTCTCCCGGGAGAGTAGCGTCGTTGTCACAGGCACCGTCCAGCCAGTCGGCAACACCACGGACGAGGACATTGAGTACGAGCCCCAGGTTGCTTTTACCGAAACCATTTCCATTCCTGGCGATACGGCGACGCAGGATGCAAGCTTTGACTTCACCATTCCGACACCGTGGATGGATCACCTGCTGTCCCTCTCCGTCTCTGTCCCAGGCACCCAAGATACCACCGAGACAGACGGGCTTGTCATCACTCTCGATTCGAATGGTGACTATGTCGCCAAGACGCCAGGGGAATGGGACCACGACGAGAATATCCGGATCATTGCGGAGCTCGAAGCAGAGACAGTCCGGATAATACCACAGGACCCCAGCGATCTGGGCGAGGATCCTGAGATTTCCGATGAAGACGAGTATCCAGTCAATGGTGTACCAAAGGAAGGAGACGACTCTGGCGGGGATCCAGGAGATGGCTCTGGCGGAGACCCTGGAGATGGCTCGGGGGGAGACCCAGGAGACGGTAAGACAACGAAAATCATCGTCACCAAGACGACAACTGTCTGCCCTACACCAACACCAAAACCGCCATGTGACGACGACCGGCTGCATCCACGTCAGATCGTTTTGTCACCAGCCACTGTCAATGCCAAGGTGACCTTCACCGGCTGGAACAAGAACGTTCAGGATTTGCGCTTGGTGCAGGTGACAGCCTGGGGCAACGTCTACAACTCGGCGGGCGGCTTTGTGGAGCGTGTCAACGCATTTGAGACGCTGGATGTTCGGGGCAATGCGCAGTTCCGCTTCGACCTCCGCGCAGGGCAGCGCATCGTGGTCAACCGCCTGGTGGCACGCTTGGAGGGTGTCAAGTATATGGTGGGGACCAGGAAGACGGAGTCCGATCCTCTCGTTCGCAAGACCGTCACCATGACCCTCAATGTCAACCCGTGGAACGTCAACGCTGGCGAGACCAAGTCTTATACCAACAAGTATCCACGCAATGTCCATTTTGATGGCCTCCTGGTGGCTGATACCTTCCAGCGTATCATTGACTTTACCCGCTTCAACATTGTCGGGAGCGCCGCGATCAACAAGGTGAATGTCTGGTTCCCCTCGACCGACCCGGGCACCTTCTTCAGCTCTGCACCAGTCTACATCAACATCCCCCACGACGACGCCAGGGATCCCGATGTCCTCGCCCACGAGTACGGCCACTACCTCGACTTCCTCGCTCGCGATGGGGCAGACTTCCAGGCGGGGGGAAACCACACCTCCTGCGGGTCACCCAACGACCAGACTGCCCTAAGCGAAGGGTACGCCACGGCCTTTGGCCTCCTTGCCCTCGACAAAACCCTGCTCTCCAACACCGTCTACGGGCAGTACACGGATAAAAGACCTGATGGTACCCTGCAGGTGAACAGGCAATTCGAGACATATGCCTGCAACAGCCGGACTCTCCAGAATGACGAAGGCCGCATCACGGCCGCCATATTTGACCTTGGCGATCGCAAGCTCGATGCCAGCCAGGCCGCGAGTGATGATTCGGGTCAGATCTGGGACACTTTCCAGGTCTCCGATATCAACATCAAGTTCAAGCCCAGACTGCTCTTCTGGAGCGCTCTGAGAGACAACCCACAGACCATGACGGAGTACTGGGGCGCCATCCGGGCTCTGATGACGGTTAACGCAGAGCAGAAGGCATGGAACGTCCTCAGGTACAACTGGGCTGAGATTCCACGTTCGCCGGCAGCTCCATAGGGCTCAGGTCTGACTTTAGATTGATCAAGTCGCGCGAGAGATGTTCCCACGCCAGTGTCCTTGAATTTGTCAAGTCCTGGTCGCCCATTCCTCTTTGTACTAATGAGAATATGTTGGAAGTTTCCTTGTCTTATCAATTAATTATTCAGAACATCATTTAAGCCCGCGCCAAGTAGTGAATATCATCTCACTAGCATTTAGCGCCCAACACGAACTCCCCAACGCCGTGGATCGGCCAGCTCCTTCGACCCGCCTCCCAACCGCCAAGACCCCCGTCATATTGTTCTAGAGGCTCTCCATTCCCTTGAGCTCGGCTTGGAGAGACAACATGAACCGGCCAGCCATGTCCTCATCTACCCGTGTACGGACGATGCTCTTCTCTGCTGCCGTGTCTCTGCTCATACCCAGGCTATTCTACCCGAACATCTACTCGAAACTGAACATGCTCATCCCGGGACACGCAGACCTGATTCAACCATAGGAGGAACGCCTCCTTGTCGGGGATCGCCTTGCCCGTGGCGGCAAAGACACCCGCCGCCAGCCAGACCTCTCTCGAACCGCCCCTCGCGACGTGGTGCCTCACACGGGGTCAACGTCCTTGGCGACATGATGTTCGTGTTGAGATCGGCTCTCAGCGCGAAATACTCTGCTTTCTGGGCATGCTCAGCGCCAGACAGTCCATCGCTGAGATCACGGATGCCACATGTGCCGGCGGTCGACCTCACGAGTTTGATACACCTCACTCGGCAGCACCCTTCAGACGTGGTCTCAAGGTTCTCCGGAACTTCTGGGACGTGGTAGCCCTGCCGAGTCAAGAAGTCTTAGTATGTTATCTAGTCTGAGACTTGTATGAAGACGTGGAACCTAGCACGATACTACGAGTCGGGCAAGGGCTGCTTAGGGGAATCCGTTGCTTCTCTGGCCTTTCTAAGTTCCCACTTAAGGGGTTGAGAGCGGCCATGCCTTTCTGTGGTGCGCTGATATATCGCGCGTAAATAGGGATTGTGTGTCGTTCAGTTTCAAGTTGATATACTTGCTGATGGGGTTGTCCCTGGTGCCTTTTTTAAGTTCAGGTCAGGTTCTACCGTGAGTAGTCGCCTTTGGCCGAGAAAGACTGGAGTCTCGCGGCATGAGTCCTGTGTGACTTTGGCCCCGCGAGGGAGTTGTTGCCAACGGCGGGGAGACCTGGCACAAGAAGTGGTTGGCTGCAGAGTACGATAACATGATTGGGTTGCATGATTCACCGGTGTACTCCGTAGCGGGCCAGTTCGCTTCCTATACGTGGAAAATTCCGCATTGAAAGTGGGAGAGTACTGCCAACGTCTCTCCGCATATGCAGGAGGCCGGACCAATATCTACCTATAAAATAGGGCTATCAGAGAGCCAAAGCAAGAAATACCACCCAAGGTGCTAGTGGCATATTCTATTCATTCTTACCTTGCCCTGTACCTCCCCTCCTGGTTGAAACACAAAATCGGATGCCTTGACCGCTGACCTCGTTCGTGGCCGTTCGTCTTTTATAACACATCTAGAACCGTGTTTTCATGGAGGGAACATAGCCGCTGTGCATGTAAGTACCGATGAGCTTTGAATAATAGAAGAATTGTGGGGGAGAGTGAGATTTACCTCTCCAGTGAATGGCACATGATGGTGCTCACACATGCTACCAACTTCAAAGTTCTTGACGATAACCATTCCCTTGTGACTCTCCCAGAAAAAAACCAATTCGAACATATGCTTGAAATTTCATAGCTCTTAGTCAAGAATAACGACACCTTTGCATACCGCGACGGCGTAGCCAGCAGGCCGTCGTGGTTAGGGTCCTCACCCACACTTTCTATCGACAATCTTCATCACCTCATGCTTCTCGCATCCGCTGGTTCTGACATTAAAAGCCAAAATCACGGAATATTTAGGCAATAATTAATAGATTCTAAGTTTAGTCACTCTTTTACGACGTTGCACCTCGAAGTAGCCCCCCCAAGTTTCCATTATATGGGCACAAATATGCATGCATCGGCATAGGCAACTCTGTACTACCAAACCTCGTTTTGCCTTTCGATAGGTACGAGTTACATTGCGTTCGAGTGCCAATAGCTGGCTTGTTTCCCACAGCGACGTCGGTCAGACGATGAGCTAAAGAGGTGGTGAGCCGCCCTTCCCGCGGGTGTGTTATAAGACGCGATGGCCCAGCCACAGGATCAGACCTATAAAGCAGTGGCCTGGCCACCTCGAGCCTTGTTAAGCACTCTTACTTTTCCGTATTTCCATATTCTTACGGACGTACATATGTCGTTAATATATCCTACCATGCCCGACGAAAAAGCCCGCCAGCGTATGGAACGGACCCACGAGCAGCCATACATGAGGGTTACGGACCATCACCTGGGTCTTGATGAGGAACCGCAAGACGGCGGACGCTATGTATGTAACTCTTAAAGACGGCTACGAATGGAGCTGGCAATCCCAGCATAAACACTTGGCAGCATACGAAGATACCCGTGGCGACTGCGAGAGAGACCCTAATAAAGAAGATGACGCAGAGTATTAAGACAAGGCTAAACGGTGGTACGCTTGGCCGGTGCTTAACAAGAAGCAATAACCGCGATAGCTGCGTTGCGCTATGATTATTATCCGCACAATCGACTACCTCTAGCGATGCAGCTCTAGAGCATGCTTAGCGATATGTTGTCGTAGTAGAGTTTATTTTATTTATACCGAAGAGTTTCCATAATTCTATCTGGATATGCCTGAATGGAGGATACGGCACATAATAAAAGAAATCATAACCAGTGATGCCTCCGGATTCCGAGAATAACGGTGTCTAGCTTAGATGGCCGAAAGTCACTTGAACTAGGTGGTTCGCAAATAGGAGGGGGTGTCAATCCGGAACCAAAATTTGGTGTTAACCTTAGGTGATATGTTGCCGTCGCCTTACCATATAAAAGTTATAGAAATAGTTCGGTCCATAGTTGAGCCTTTTTGGAAGTAGTAGCGGGCTGACGGAGTCTGGGGTTCGTGGGAAAGTAGGTGGATTATGATGATAGTGGATTACTAAAGTAGGTGATGATAGATACAAATGTGGTTTGTTGACGATAGTGGCGCGCCTGTACGGCGGGACATTAGATAACACACTGCTAACTATATTAACGCATAACCCCGCACCTTTAACCCGACTTAAATATATACCCCCTCCTATACTTATAAATAGTCTTAATTTCTAAATACCGCTACGCAAGAATATTAAAGATTATTGGGCCTTAATTTTATATATTTTAAATAAGCGCTTTTGAGCGACTAAGTAAGTGATATACTTTGGAGGTTGTGTGGCCATTCAACCAAGATGCATCTACGCTGTGTGTGGGTGTCACGTGCTGGTCACGTACACGCACAGGTACGATAGCGATAAGATAGTATTAATAACGCCGCAGCTAATCAGGCTGCGCGCACACGATCCGAGGAGCAGCCGCGCCATGCCTATTTAGGCTAGCCGACTAGCTGCCTAAGGATATTTAAATTAATTATCCTTTTTTACTTATTTAATCTACCTTTAGTATATTAGAGTAGTAGTAATTCTTAACTCCTTTATTAATTAAATAACCTTAAATAATTACTCGATTAATTATAGGAAGTTCCCTAGTATTTTATAGCTATTCGTTCCCCTTATATTCCGTCGCGCGCTTATTAGATTAGCGCCAAGGGGCTGTGACGAATAGCGTGATAACTTCCCCTACCTATACTATAATTAGGCTGATCTTCCTTATAAAGGATCAGCCTTATAGTACCTTATCGCGTAGAGCCTTAATTAACGCGCGATTAAGCCGCTAATTATACTATAATCGCGGCTATTAATCGGTAAAAAACACGCGCGCGTTACCTTATAAGTGAATTAAACTACGCACCTTTTAATAAAAGTAGGGCATAGTATATACTTTACTATAAGAGGCGCGTATAATTAAGTATAATATTATAAAGAGAGCCCCTACCTATATCGCGGGAATTACTTACTTTCGCGCACTCTTTTAAAGTCTAAAGAATCAATATAATAATAAAAAAATCACTATCTTAATCTTTACCTTATTTTATTAAGTAATATTAGTTAGCTAGATTTATCCGAGGAGGGTCTAAATATTAACTAATCCTATAAGGAGATAGATCTAAAGATAGAGAGAGCTTACGCTACCCTTCCTAAGAGGCGAGCCTCCTAGTAGCTAACGATAAGTTACTAGGCGCTACCATAGCGAACACGGTTAAGTATAATAGAGTCTAAGTCTACTAATAAATATACTTAAATTATTATATTATTACTAACGTTCTAACTTATTATCGGTTATTAGATATCGCGAAATTATAACCTATAATATATCTAGGCTTTCTAGGTCTATACCTACGATAGTAAGGTCGTAATAGAGGGCTAATAAATTTTCCGGCGGTTAGGAAGAAGACTTAACTCTTTTATTACTACTATAGCTATAACCCGCCTTATTAGACCTTCTTCCCTTACTAGACTTTCCTTCCTCTCGGCTTAATAAATCTTTTATTATTATATATAGCGCTAACTTATAAAGTAACGCGCCGCTATCTAGAGAGCTATCTAAAGACCTAGTCGACCCCTTACTAAAAGATTTTTTTAGCGATATAACGCTACGTAAGGTCACCCGCTTAAAGATAAAGAGATACTTATTAACTAAGGCCGACTCGATAAGTACCCTTAAGGAGGCCTTAGAAAATAACCGTTATAAATAGTTTATTAAATATAGAGTAGGGTTACTAAAGGCTATCGAGAGCTACCGAAGCGATATCTAGAGTTACTAATACCTAATAATCGTAAATAACTATATCGCGATCGCTTATAGTAATATTACGGTTATATTAGCGAAGGAAGACCCTTAATATAAATACTTACTCGAAATAGTACTAATAAGCCGAAACTTTATAGAAGAATACCTCGATACTTAGAAAAACGCTAGTTACTTTTAATATAAGAACCCGCTTATTATAATAATAAGTAAAGAGAAAGATAAGTATTATATCCCTATTATAGCCTTAGTAGATAACGAGGAACCTAAGGATAATAGGCCCCCGCTACTACCCCTTATAACGAAGACTAAGAAAACGAATACCGATAAGCCTATTAATAAGCCTACCGATAAGCCTATAGATAAGCCGCCGCTACTAGCGCGGCCCTATAGCTAATAAAGAGGCCGTGGTCGAGGATAAGGAAGAGGTTATAGCTTATTATTAGGCTAACTAAGACAATCACGCTATAACCCTTTAGATAGTGAGGACTCGGACCTAAGTAGTAGCTCGGATAACGACCGCGATAATAGTAATAACCGCGACGATCGCGGTTATTAATCGGAAGATAGCCTAGGACTCGAGCCTCTCCGACCTAACCTAGAGCTCTCTATCTCGAAGCGTTTAAAGAACGAGCCTATTAGTAAATTCGACCCCGACTACTTAGACTATAAGGAATAGGGCTTGCTTACGCCGTAAGGTAAAGACCCAATTTATACGGACGTGACGATATTTATAGCCCGATATAAGGAATATATAATAGGCGATAAATATAGACTATAAGGACGATATAGCACCTTACTAGCCGGCGCTAGCTATAAATAGATAATAACCGAGCTAATAAGCGAAGAACGCCGCCGGATTAAACGCGGATCTATTAAGACTTTCTATAAGAAGCTTAATAAGAGATTCAAGCTATCCGCGGCCGAAGCTAGTAGCTATTTATTTAACGGTAAATACCGTATCTCTAACTAGCTTACCGGCGACTTAATTACTACCTTTATTTAATATAAGGCAGCCCTAGCACGCTAGATAGGTCTAAAGCGTGACAGAGATATTATTTAAGCTATCTAGCCGTTAACTAACGGCGAGATCTTATTAGTAACCTAGCGCCCGACTTCTAGCTAGTCCTTAGAGCGATAGATTAGATACTTTATTAATAGTAGATAAATAATCGATACCCGGGCTATTAACGCTACGCGACCTCGCGGCTATTTTCACGACTTACGAGGCTAGCGCGCGCGCGGTAACTTCCGACGCCGTGACGACTATACTTCTAATAGCGGCCGAGATAAATAACTATAACGCTATAACTCTCGCTACGAGAACCGCGGGTCTGGCAGCCGTGAGGGCAGCTGTGATAGCTATCGCGGTGAAAGCCGCGACCGCGATAACGCACGCTTATTTAATCGCCGCCGCGATAATAATAGTCGCCGCGATAATAACTATACTTATAACCGCGACCGTAGTAAGCGTGACGATAGATAAGGCTTCCGAACCTATAAGGAGATTAAGTTTAAAGAAGAATATAAGAATAATATAACGGAGGACGATACTACCGACGGCTAAGAGGAAGATATTAATTTCGTAATGACCCGCGAGGGTAAAGCTATAATATAAGCTACCGCCTTTATTAATATAATAGCTACCGCTATTATATCGGTTATTAATATTATAAAGACTACGGGAAGGTTTAAATATAATACCTATACCCGAAGGTTCGATAACGAAGATAGCTAGAAGTAATATACTTTAAGTAATATATATATATTAATAGCTTAATTATAACGCGAAGCCTAGATCGCTAATACTAAGCGATAGCCTTATATTACTAATACTCTAATTATCGAAGTTAAGGCCTCGCTAACGGTAATTAAAGCAGCTGTTTTTATAAGCCGCTTACGTATAGCGTATAATAACTTCTTATTAATACGGATAGAGGTTAAGCCTTTCGTTAATAGATTATTAATTACTATATACCCTAATTCCGGCTACGGCACGCTTATTATTAATACTAAAGTCTTTTAATAATTCGACTATACGATCGAACGTCGATACCACGCTATTATTTAAGGCGTTAATAGAGGGAAGATAGCTATAAACGAATTCGCGATCTTTACTTTCTTCGCCGCTAGCCGATAGAACGGTTAGAATATTATAGCTAAGTTCTAATCTAGGGCTTAGGTCCTACTATCCGTCGGCTCTAATACCTTACTTAGTAACGTATAGCTTAAACCTTACGGAGCCTTTTTTAACTATAATAAGGATATTATTAAGATCGGCGCGTTAAACGACTTAGAGATACCTATCACGGTAGTTAAGGTAAAGGCTACCCCGGTGAATAGTGTCGTTAAGGCTATAAGGGATTATATAGTCCTAGCCGGTATAATAAACCTCGTGCTAGCCTCGTAGAAGGAGCTACCGTTAGGTAGAAGCTTTACCTTTAATTCCACGTACCTATAGGCTATACACGCCCTCGTTAATAACCGTATAGGACTAAATATCCTCTTTATTAACTATATAGAGGAAGATATCACGATCTCCCGTAAGTAACGCCTTAGGTATATTAACGAATATAAGGAAATCGGCCACTAGGCCTTATAGACCGAGGAAATCGCGAATTTCTTAATAACTAACGATAACGCGATAGACCTAATAGGGTCCTTCGAAGTTAACTAACGCTAGGGCCGTAGTAACTAATAACGAGCTAGTAGCGCCGCTCTATTAGACCGCGATAACCTCGATAATACCGAGGGATCTAATACGAGTAAAATACTGTATCGCGAATATTATAAGGGTCCTCTATAGATTACTAAGATCCCCGACCTACCTAAGACTATTATAGATAACGGTATATATATTTACGCCGCCAATAGTAGGTTCCGCGATAAAGCGATAGCGCTACTATAACGCTTTAATAAAATCTTTACTAACATAGGGCTTATAAAGGTGCTAGAAGATAACGAGTTAATTATACTATTAGTTAACAATTAGTATAAGCATAAGGTTACTTAAAGACCTTATCCTTAAGGTAAGAAAGAGCGTGACTTTATTAATAAGATATACGAAGCCTTATATAAGTAGAACCGTATAGAATACGCGATTAAACTAATACCCTTTATAGAACCCTTTTTCGTGGTCTAGAGGGTAATCGACGGTAAATATAAGGGCCGCGTTATCGTTAATCTACGAGCCTTAAATAAGGTAGTCGTGCCGGATAATTACCCCCTGCCGCGGTAAGATAAGGTTATCCGCTCCTTAAGAGGTGCCACGTATATTACTATAATTAATATATCTGGCTTCTTTTTCTAATTCGCGGTTAGAAGGGGATATTATTATAGGTTTACTACAATAAGTTACCGAGGTCTCGAAAGGTTTACTATAGCGCTAATAGGCTTTTATAATAGCTTAGCGTACGTATAAAGGTTTATAGATTAAATCTTATAGCTATACGCCGATTTCGTTAGAGGGTTTATCGATAATATAATTATTTACTTATAGTCCGAAGAAGAATACCTCCGATACCTCGAAATCATCTTTAGCCTATTCTAACGACTAAGTGTGATAATTTCTCCGAAAAAGAGCTAGATCGGATATCTATTAGTATAGGTTCTTAGCTTTAGAGTAGATAGCGTTAGGTTAGTAATAACTAAGGAACGAATAGCGGCCTTCGCCTAGCTTAAGTTCCCTAATAATCTAGCTACGTTAGAGAGCTATATCGGCGCTATAGGCTTCCTACGGTATTTGATACTGTATTTTACTAAGCTAATTAATCTTCTGTAGCGACTTAAGGTCTAATTACTTAAAGCTAGCCGCGAGGTAGGTAAAGTAGCCGATAATAATAAGAATAAGCGTAAGGCCTATTACCGCGTTACGATATTCGAGCCTATACTAGAAGAGATTATAGCTTTTAAGGCCGTATAGTCTGAAATAGCCTCTGGCCGTATATTAATATACGATAACCCTAATAAGCGCCTATATTACTAGGTTAATACGAGCCTTGAATGTGGCTTCGCGGTAGTTCTCTTTTATACTAAAGATAACTATAACTAATAGCCCGGATCTATAATACCCGCTACCGCGGTTAAACTAATCCTCTTCGCTAGCCGCACGCTAACTAACGCTAAATATACCTACGGACCGATAGAACTTAAATTAGCAGGCCTTATATAGGCGATCCGGCGTACCTATATAATTATATAGTTATCTAAGTAGCCGATACGCGTTCTAATAGATTACTTAGCGATTAAGTAGATCCTAGCTAAGTCTATAATAGATACGGCTAGTATAGATAGAGCTAACCGTAGATTGATTATTGCCTCGATTTACCTCTCCTAATATAACCTCGAAGTCTATTACGTTCCCGGGAAGAAAAACTTCGTGCCCGATATACTTAGCTATCTCGAAGTAGCCGAATTAGACCCATTAATATAACGTAGGCACCCTTAATACGTAGCGCTAGAGGATATATACGTGGTTATAGAAGCCGTTATAAGTAACGAAACGGTTAGCTAATTTCTCGAAGGCTACGCTAAGGACCGATATTAGTCTAAGATTATCACGATAATCTAGGATAGCGAGGACGCTACTAAAACTTCGACCGGCTTAGATAGAATAACACGTTACCGAATTAACCGCTACCGCGGCGTGCCTTTCTTCTAAGCCGCGAATAGATTACTATATAACGAAGTAATAGATAGATCTATACGTTTATACGTGCTATAATCGATAATTAAAGATATAATTATAACGGTATATAACAAACGTAGTTACTTTAGTATCGACCGTATACTAAAGGAACTACGAGGCTTCGCTATTAAGAATATAACCGCTAAGGTTACGGTATATATCGTAAAATATAGATCTTACTACCTAGGCTAGACCGACCGCTAATAATATATAGGAGCATATATACTTATACGCCCTAGCCCTCTACCGATATAACGTATCGCGATTAACTTTATTACACGCTTACCCCTAACGTTAGCCGTAGACTCGCCGTGGGCCCTAACTAGCTTCGATACCTTCGATTAGATCCTTACGGTTACTTATACCGCGAGTAAATAAAGCCTACTAATCCCTAGCCACGAGATATATACGTTAGAATATTAGGCGTAAGTATTAGCCCGAGCCTTAATACTAGCGGACTAGGGTCTTCTATTAATTATTATTAGCGACCGAGACCGTAAGTTCACTAAGCTTTTCTAGAGGGGACTATAGAAGGTATTCGGCACGAAGCTAGCGATAATAATAACGTATTACCTATAGGCTAACGGATTAGCCGGACGCTATAATTAAGTGGTTGAAATAGCGATACGGCTAGCTTATATCGAAGAGCTAGATCGTGACTAGAAGCTATTACTTCTAGCGATATAATAGAATATTAATAGTACCTTTAATATTAGTAGCTAATATAGCGCGCACGAGTATATCTATGGCTTTAAACTTAACTGAGCGTTCTAAGCCGCTAATAACCCTAACGCCGAGACGCTACCGTATATAAGAGAGGCCGTAAGAACGACGGCTTAACTAGCAATAGACCTTATAGCGATAAAGGCTAAACGATAGTATAACGCTAAATACCGACCGATATAGCTATAGGCTAGAGACCGCGTATACCTTAATCTTTATTATAGATACTACCTCGCTAGCCGGCCGAGCCCTAAATAGTCTTAGAAAAGGCTTAGCCCCTTCGCGATTAAGCGGATAGTTAATGACTTCGCTGCCGAATTAAGCCTGCTTAGTAGTATAAAGATATACCCTATGATATCGGTCTAGCACCTTAAGCCTACTCACGCCGGCGTATATATCGACCCCGAGCCTAGGCCTATAGAAGCCTTATATAACGTTAAAGACGATAAAGGAGATATATATTACGAGATCGAGAGGCTGCTAGATAAGCACTAATTAAAGGACGGAATAATTAAGTAGAAGGTTCGCTAGAAGGGTTAGAGCCCTTAATATAACTAATAGGTAGAGTCTATAGGTATTAGCGACGCCGCGATATATACCTTCGAGGAGTAATTAGCCCGTAAAAAGAAGTCCTTAACCCCCCGGAAGGGCAATAGGTTAAGGCGCTAAATATAGACCACGGCCGTATAATAGATTAGACCTATTACCGCTACGATAATATAGGGAGGAACGATCGATATAATACACAGAGATACGATTATAGATAGAGTAATAAAATAATAAGGTATTAACGATAGTAACGAACGAACGATTCGCACGAGTGATAATAGCGCCGGACGAGTATTTCCTTAGCTTAGATAGGCGTTACCGGGAGTTACTAAGGGTAGTAACGATTTTCTATATAGCCGGCACTATGATATACTTTAGAGGTTATATAGCTATTTAACTAAGATATATCTACGCTATATATAGGTGTTACGTGCTAGTCACGTATACGTATAGGTACGATAGCGATAAGATAGTATTAATAACGCCGTAGCTAATCAGGCTACGCGCACACGATCCGAGGAGTAGCCGCGCCATGCCTATTTAGGCTGGCCGACTAGCTGCCTAAGGACGTTTGAATTGATCATCCTTTTCCACTTGTTTGATCTGCCTTTAGTATATCAAACGGGCTCCTTAGGAGTTTTATATCGTACGGGGGGTCTTCGCCGCGTTAGAGGGCTTCTAGGTATTTACGCTTCTTACGATCCACGTAGATATAATATGCCTTAAGGAGACGTTAGTATAGCTTATCGCCTTCGAGCTCGCTTAGAGGTCGCTACGTGCTTAGCGTCGGTATTATCTACAAGGCTCTTATTTCCGACGAGAGGGTCTACGCCGTTAGAATTTCGACCTAAGGTCTTTCTACGGGAGATCCCTACTATATAGCTATATCTTCGTAACATCCGCGCGATTAATTAGAGGCTCGTTTTCCGACTATTATACCCTTCACGGTCCTTTCTTCTAAACGTTAGAATAAAAGAGATTAACTTATTAGAACTAGGTTTAATAAAGAGAGTAAGAAAGTATATAATTTCGAGAGGGCGTAGCTAGATCGCTACGAGTACGGGGTCCTTAGTGACTATATTTGTTATAGTTCTACTAGTTACTAGCGGCTGGGTACAAGACCCGGCCTAGTTCACCTAGGCACGTAACGCGTGCCCACGAGGATATATAGACCTCGTATAGTCTTTATAAGAAAAAGGGACCGTAAATTCCCTCCTTTCTCTCTTTTCCTACCTTATCGTTAGATAGACTTAATCTAAGCTACCGAGTTATTTTAACAGGGCTTAGCCTATAATATATCTAACGATCGATCTAACGATATAGCGTATTCGTATAGCACGAGCTACGATATCCGACGAAAAAACATTCGATATACCCCCGTAAGTAACTATATAAGTTACCGAGTAAGTAAATACCTCGCTCCGGCCGATATAAGAGCGGATCGTAGAGCTTTCGTAGCTTATTTATAGTAGGCTCATAACGCCTGCTTTTTTATAAGCTCCTAAATAAGATACGCCTAAATATCCTATACCCGTCCCCCCCGTTATTATCGATATAGTGCCCGACGAGGTAACTTAGGCTAATATTCTAACCGAGGCGCCCCCCGAGCGAAGACCTAGCGGCTACCCTATAAGGAAGCTACTAGCGAACCCTCTAAAGTTCTCGGGTAATACTAAGGACTATAACTTTTAGAGAGTCTAGATAAAGGATAAGCTCGAGCTAGACTAGAACTATTTCGACTCGTAGCGAGAATACTAGTACCTTATTAATAGTTACCTAGATACTAACGCGTAGCGTGTCGTGCGGGCCTGCTACGAGGCAGGGGAATAGGCCGACTAGGACCCCTATAAGTTCTTAGCCTACCTCGATCGGTACTACGCGGATCCGAACTAGAGCGCACGCGTTATAGAGACCTTACGTAACCTTAAGTAAAGCGAGGTATAGTCCTTCGCGGCTTTCCTACTTAAGTTCGAGCGTATTCTAGCGGAAGCCGGCAGCGGCCTCTAGACCGATAACGCCCGCCTCGCCTTCTTATCGGGTGCGATAAGCTAGTAACTCCGTACTATACTCGTCCCCGTAGATCTCCCGGATAACTATAGCGCTTAGGTTACTAAGGTATAAGGGGTTATATAGAAGCTCGAGAGTACCGATAAGGGCGCGAGGATATAATTCCTCCGTGAGAGGGCCGCACCCGAGGCGAACCACGCGTATACCCCTAGGGATAGCGATAGCGACGCTCGAATAAGTAGCGTTAACCGCTTATTATAGCGAGGTAGCCGCGCCTCTAAAGTCTAGGTGCGGAAGCTAATCACGTATTAGTCTTATAGCTAGGAGGGCTATATTAAATAAGAGTGCCTGTCTCTATAGGTCGCCGCGGTCTCGTAGGAGTCTTATAGCGATAGCGAGGATAACGAAGAGCCGAATATTACGGCGGGAAAAGTATAGCCCCGAAGTAAAGTTAGGCGTTAGGGTTTTTAAGAGCTAGGATTACTCGTTAGAAAAGGTTTAAGAGTCTATTAAGTAGTTCTTTATTAAATATATAAGTACGAATAAATAGCGTTTACGCTACGAAGGCCTTAATAAACTCTAGCTATAATTATTATATAGTTATAAGCGAAGACCTTATAATAAGACTTAGCCTCCCGTTAGTAAAAGAGTATTCCCGCCCCTTAAGGGGGTACTCTAAAGAGATAAAGTAAGGAAAAAGTAGCGGGGTCGTAGTACTAATAGTAGAGATCTACGGCTTCGAAGAAGAAGTCTTTACCTATATAATACCGGGTCTTAGCTAAGACCTATTTCTAGGTAACCCGTAGATAGTACGTAATAAGACTAGCTATAACGCTAGGAGAAAGCAGCTCTAGCACGGCCGTATAAGGCTAGCGGTCCGCTTAATTAAGGAGTAAGAACCCCGTGGAGTATAGGCGGTATAAGTAGCGAAACTTATATCGGGGAGCGTTTTCGTAGCGGAATACTAGCGAGCACGATAACATAAACTAAGGGACCCGGCTATTAGCGCGATCTCGTTAAAAGATATAGAGGACGTACTTATACCGAAGACGCCGGTAGACCCTAGGGACTTCGTGCCGGCCGATATCTTATGAGATTTCCCGAAGTTATTCTCGCTAGATCACGCGATAGAACTACCCCTATACTAACTAAGCGTAGACCACGAAATATACCTAGTGCGGGATAGTAACGGGAACGAAGCGCCCTTACCGTAAGGACTACTTTATAAGATATCGAGAGAGGAACTCCTAGTACTACGGAAGGTATTTCGAGACTTACTCGATAAGGGTTTTATATAAGCTATTAGCTCCCCCGCGTTAGTACTAGTACTTTTTATAAAGAAGCTAAGCAGCGGAATCCGATTCTATTACGATTATTAAGTATTAAATATAATTACGAAAAAGGATAGATACCCACTCTTACTAATCTTAGAGACACTCCGTAGCTTATCCGTAGTAAAGTAGTTTACGAAGCTCGATATAGTAGCCGCTTTCTATAAGATCCGGATAGCCTAGGGTCACGAGGAGAAGATAGCATTCCGAACGAGATATAGGTTATTCGAGTAGATTATATACCCGTTCGGGCTAAGCGGCGCCCTTGCTATATTTTAGCGGCGAATTAATAGCGTCCTCCGAGAGTTCTTAGGGGACTTCGTAACTATATATATTAATAATATCTTAATTTACTCGAATAGATCGAAGAGCGATTACTTTACGAAAGTACGGCGAGTACTTAAGGCGCTCGCCGATATAGGGCTATTACTCGACCCTAAGAAGAGCGCGTTTATTATAAAGAAAGTAAACTACCTTAGCTATATAGTAAAGGCCGAGAAAGGAGTATCTTACGACCTAGAGAAGCTATAAGCTATACGTAAATAAGAGGCGCTTATAATAGTAAAGGGAGTATAAAGCTTCTTAGGCTTCGTGAATTATTACCGCGGCTTTATAGACTACTTCTTTAATATAGCGATCCCGTTAGTAATACTCACGAAGAAAGGAGTTCTATTTATCTAGTTAGAGGAAGAAGATATAGCGTTCTCGGAACTAAAGCATAGGCTTTACGAAGCCCTAGTCTTATAATACTTCGATACCGAGCGGGAAACCTAGCTAGAGACCGACTCGTTAGGATAGGCTATAGGAGCGACCCTAACTTAGCTAGACTCGTAAGAGAATCGCCGCGCTATCGTATCTAACTCGAAAAAGCTATCGCTAGCTAAGTATAACTACGAGATCTATAATAAAGAACTCTTAGCTATTATATATAGCTTAAGAGTATAGAGGGCGGAGCTAAGAAACTACGAGTCCTTTGCGATACTTACGGACTATAAGAACCTTATATACTTCCTTACGAAGCGATAGCTTAATAAGAGGTAGGTGCGCTAAGCTATAGAGCTTTAAGAATATAATTTCTAGCTACGCTATCGCCCGGGGTATGAAACTACTACGCCCGACGCATTAAGTCGCTATAAATAAAATATACCCGCGGGAGAAAATAATCCTCGTATACTCGGCCGCTTCCGGGAGATATTTCCTAGAGGCTCTCTACTAAAGAGCCTGCTTATAAAGACACTAGGGAGTATCGAAGACGCTAGCCTTTCGCTACTCGCGGAGGGAACTAAAATCTTCTCCGCCGATAAAGCCTTAGCGAACCTCTAGGACGAAACTATCCGCTAGGATAAGGTCTACTAGATAGTATACCGAGCGGTATTATAATAAGAGCGCCGCTTCTTTACTCGCCTAAGACTTAAGGTCTAGATCGTAAAATACTAGATTAATTCTAGCTAGCGATTATTATTCCGAGATAAGATCTAGGTTCCTAGGGGCGCTCCTAAGGATAGCGTAGACGATATAGATAGGCTACGTGGTTAACTAGTATAGAAGATTCACGAGGCTCTATCGGTCGGCTACCCCGGACGGGATATTACTTACGAAGCGGTAGCGAGGAAGTTCTTCTAGCTAGGTATAACGAAGCTTATATAAAGGTTTATCGTAGTATACGATACTTACGGCCGGAACTATATTTAGAGAGAGGTAAAATAAGGCCTCCTTAAGCCCTTAACTATCCTAGAGCGACTACGTAGCGACCTTATAATAGACTTTCTTATAAGCCTACCCGAGTTAGGTTTAGATAAGGTATAGTACCTTTAGGTTATCACGGATAAGCTAACGAAAGCGGTAACGCTCGAGGCGATAAGTAATATAAATACCGAGGCGTATACATAGCGTTTCCTTACGTACTACTACCGGCACTATAGGATACCGATATCTATCGTTAGTAATAGAGGGATAAACTAGACCGGAAGATTCTAGAAGAGCCTTTACCGACTCGTAAGGGTTATATAGCGACTAAGCACCGCCTACTACCCCTAGACGGATAGGATCTCGGAGAGGAATAACTAGGAGATCTAGGCATACCTTCGTTATTATATCGATTAGGCCTAATCAAACTAGTCGGACTAACTACCCGTAGCGATATTAGCGCTTAATAGTAGGAAGAACGTTACTATAATAGTTAGCCCCTTCTTCTACGAACACGGCTAGGAACTATCAGCGATTCAGGTATTAGATACTAAGGTAAGCGAGCTACGAAGTTCCCCCGAGCTCGCTACGAGGGACTTTATCTCCCGGCTAGGAAGGGTGATAAAGTTCGTGCAAACAGCTATCGCTACCGCGTAATAACGCGCCGAGGACGCGGCTAACTTATACTAGCGACCTACCGAATGGTTCGAGGTTAGTAATAAGGTATAGCTAAAAATAGCGAATTACCGTACGGCGAGACCGAGTAAGAAGCTCGACGCCTTATATTATAAATTTAAAGTTACTAAGGTTATTAGCCCCCTAGTAGTCAAGCTTAGCGTTTCCTTTACGATCTACCTGCGTTTCTATATCGACTAATTATAGAGGGCGGGCCCGGGTCTAGTAGCCGGTTAATAGACCGACGATACCTAACCTCTTACGATCTTAATTAATAAATAATAAGAATAGCTAATTAAATATATCCTTTACGTATAAACTAAGCGGCGAGGCCGCGGGTTACGGAGGGAATACCTAGTAAAGTAAAAGGGCTATTCTAAACTAACCTAAGAGCCGCTATTAAGCGTTAAAGATATAGCCGCGCTCGATAAATTTAAGGAAATTCACAAACCCGCGGATTTTTACAACAGTCCTAGCTAGAATACGGCGAGGTTATAATAGATACGTAGGCTTTCCGCCCTAGATACGACTAATTTTACGATATTATACTTAACTTATAGATATAAAGGGGGGAGGAAGTTTATTTAAGGCCTTATAGCTATAGCTAATTAGCCGGGCTACCGTAAGGAGACTATATACTAGAATTTTTCTTAAAAAAGTAAAAAATAAAAATTAGCCCCGAGGGGTCTTTTATACCTAAACTATAACGATACTATATCTAGGCTATAGGGGCCGCTTCCTCCTCCTCGGTCTCGGGCTCCTTATTAAGAGGGCTATTACCCTCGACGATAGGAAGTTTCTAGGAAGTTAGTCGATAACTCGTAAAAAAGCCGTAGCGAACTTATAAAGTACTTATAGAACGAGCGCACTATAGCCTCGAGGCCGGTATTACTATAGGTAACGTCGGGGGCGGCCCGAGGATACCAGTATAGCGCGCGTAGCGTACGCTCGCCGGCGGTAGACCTTTTATATAGTTCCTAACCCGTTAGTATACGTTCTTTTTATAGGTATATAGCGGATTTACGTCGGACTTATCGCCCGGAATAACGCCTGCGGCTTTAGCGGTAGTAATAGCGGTAAGGAACTCTAAGGCGGTAAGGATAGCTTTAGGAACGAGCTATAGAACGTAGGCGTTAGTAATATAAGGGAGCGGCGTCTAGATTTTTTAAGAAATAGAAAACTTATAAGGATATACTCGTGCTTAATATTAGTATAATAGTAGCACTTCCTGCCACTGGAATTTACGCGAGTTAGCTAGCAAGCCGCACGGAGGTCGTAGGATAACTTACTCTTAATACTACGGTAGGGCGCGGCGGAGGGGCCGCTTATAAAGGCGCGGAGGTAGCGGGCGTATCTAGAGCGTATAAGTAAAGTCCTTATATTTACTACGTAGTCGTATATATAAGAGCTTACGGCGGCGGCCTAGGGGCGCTAGCTTCTTATTTAGCGGCGGCGAGGGTAGGGGGGGGGGACTAGGAGGACTATTCTAGCGGGTTAGTATGGTCCTTATTAGAGACTCGCACCCTAGGGCGTTATAATATATAGAGCGGGGGTGCTTAGAGCTACGAGGGCCTTTAGCGGCTCCTTTCTTACCGGAGGCTACTACGTGTATACGTTAGCTATACGTCGTTGCTTTAGCTTCGGAGTCCTTACTAAGGGCGGCGGCGGCGGCGGTAGGGGCGGTAGCGGCGATAAAGATTTAATCGTTCTACGATGTTAATAAGGCTCTTAGAGTAGCTATAGGCGGCGCGTAAGGACTACGCGCGCGTAAGTTTAACTCATAGGGGCCGGCGGGTTAATTAACTATAGCGCGCTACGTATAGGGTTAGTAGGGAGGTCGTGGAGGTATCGCGGGGCTGCCGCGAGCTATTAAAAGTATATACCGGTATCGAGAAATAAGGCTAAAAAAGAGAAAAAATAATAGGTAGGGAAGGCTATAGCCGATATTATTATAGCCGCCCTTAGATTTATCTAAGGTTAGCTTATATTACCTTTACCTTAGCCTTATTTCGCGAGGCTAACGGGTATATATATAGGACGTAACTATATCGCGCGGGGTATTACGAGAAACCGCGGATCTACCCGGAGTGCGAATTATTATATACGAAAACCTAGGATATACTCCTAGCGGTAAGGTACCCCGTAGCTATCCCCACGGGCTACCGCAGGCTGGCCTGGAGTTAGTGGGGGGGTAATGTTATGGTTCTACTAGTTGCTGGCGGCTGGGTATAAGACCCGGCCTAGTTTACCTAGGCACGTGACGCGTGCCTACGAGGACGTATAGACCTCGCATAGTCTTTATAGGAAAGGGGGACCGTAAATTCCCTCCTCTCTCTCTTTTCCTACCTTATCGTTAGATAGACTTAATCTGAGCTACCGAGTTGTTCCAACAAGGCTTAGCCCACAACAATATTAATCTCTTAATCTTCCTAGAAGCATTCCTCGGCTACGAAGGTTTTTCCCTCTGTGCGCCCTTGTGCACGTGACCTAATCGGGGCTTTATAAGCCATACCTAGCCACAGGGCTAGTGGCTTCAGCCACCCCTGATACCTGCAATAACCTTTGTAGGCAATATGTGTCTGATAGAAATAGAGGGGTAGGGTATAGGTAAATGAATTTTACGCGTAATAGGGGCTAACTTAGCTAGAATCCGGGCGGGATCCTCCCGGAACCTTATTACGACGGTTAAATTCCGGTAAAATATAGTATATAAGTAGGATTACGATAGATACGCGGGCGGAATCGGTCATAGTATAGGACTAGTATTATAGAAGCTAGTATTTTATTTCGTATTCTATTATAATAGATAGAAGAGGAATATACTAAGGTTTTTATTTAATTTTTCCTTAGGATTATATAGCTTAGATAGCCTGGCTAGCTAGCAAGAGGCACCTATAAGGGCGTATAATTTATTATTATTATTATACCTTTTTTATATAACGTAGTCCACCCCTAAGCGACGCACACCCCTAACCGACGTACTTTTCCACGCGTCGTATATTTCTATCTTATATATAGTATTCCTCTATAACTAATAATAGTAACACTCTATAAAGAAAGCCAGATCATCCTAGTAATTAAAGCTATTCGGTAAGATAAAAGACTTAGCCGCCGGAAAGCTATAGTAATCTATAAAATACCCGAAGCTACGCTCCGCTATAGGATAAACGGACGAGTACTAAAGCTCGAGTTACGTTATATAGCTTATTAATCAATAGTTACTAAAGAGTAGGTAGTTATTCGATATATATTAGACCTAGATACGCGACGATTCGCGCCCTAATACGCTAGTATTAAAGATATAGCTAATTTATTACTCGCGGGACGTAATAAAAGACACGTTAGTAAGCACTAGGCCGAGAAGTTCGTTAAGCGATAACTAGAACTTAAGATATATTTTAATCGCGTATATAACTTTTAGAGAGCCCTTTACGAAGATCTAGAGCTTATTCGCGCGTGGTTTGAGCTTATATATAATATAAAGGCGAAGTATAGTATCCACGACTACGACTTCTATAACTTTAATAAGACCGGCTTTATAATAAGCGTTATTTACGTATCTATAGTAGTAATATACGCTAATCGACGTAGAAGAGGTAAGGTAGTTTAGCCTAGTAATTAGGAATAGGCGACGGTAATTAAGTATATTAATAGCGAAGGGTGGTACCTCCTGCTATTTCTTATTATTTAAGGCGCGTACTACCTCGCTAACTAGTATATAAAGGGCGGCCTCCCACTTAACTAGGCTATTAAACTAACTTCTAATAAGTAGATAGATAATAAGACTAGCCTTAAATAGATTAAATATTTCGATAAGTATATAAAGTCTTATATAAAGGGTATATATCGGATAATTATACTTAATAAATATAAGAGCTACTAGTCGGCCTAGTTCGAAGCCTTTTATAAAGAGAATAATATTATTATTATTAGCCTACTTACTTACTTATCTTATTTAACCTAGCTATTTAATATTAAGTATTTTAGTACCTTAAAGAAAGTATATTATCACAGCTAGTCAAGAGCGGGGACCCACCCTGTACCTAGTAGTCACGTGAACTCGCGCCTGCCTTTGTATTTTATCGCGATCCCCACTGTCTTCTATTATAGCTCTTCGAGCTATGTCTTATATATAGAGCCTGCCCTACCTAAGGAGTGCCTATCCGTAGTAAT
>NW_026250999.1:0-81678 GCF_022114955.1 Emericellopsis cladophorae
GGACAGCGCAAGCGCGAGGATGCCGGAGCCAGGCCGCCCGATTGAGAAGGCGTCCGGCGGATGCAAAAGGACCACGGCCCACGGCGGGTCCGTTGGCAGATCTTGACATGGGCGTAGACCACAGTAGCGACGCGACAGGCTGGCTGTCGTCCGACGAGGGGCTTCGGGCCTTCTTGTTAGTGTTGGGACAGGTCAGCCAGCCAGCCAGCCAGCCAGCCAGATAGTAGAGCGCTGGACGAGACCTCGGGCCTCGAGCATCGAGCATCGAGAAGATGACTGGAGGAAAGGCGAGTGGGATAATCAGTGGCAAACTGGCAGCACCATATCGTCTTGCTCGAGCCTCGAATACAACGGAAACCGGCACCTGGCCAGCATTGGCACATTCACACCAGATCTGGCTGTTGCCCCTGGTAGTGTCCCATCATGTAATATGGATGTATGTGCAGTTTGGGTCATCCTGTGTCCGTGCTGCTTGGCAAAGTTGCGTGCTATCGCACACCGTCCTTAGCACTATAGAGCTGAGATCCTGAGTCTTGTCTTTGACTGCCACGGCCGGATCCGGGACAGTTCATGATTCGGCCTACTCCATTCCACCATGCATCCTCCGTCACGATTCTAGAAGTGGCGCGCTTGAGCACGCCCTAACGCCACCATCAGAGCAAGGCGAGGGCCCGTTCCCGGCATCCGAGATAGTGGCTGAGGCGATCAGTGTGGCCAACGTCAGGTGCTCCATGACCAGAGGACATAAACATGCGACTATTGTTGCCTTGCGGATTGGCGAGGTTGACCCCGAGGACCGTCCGACTGGAAGCAAGGCCCCATTGTATTAACACCAGATCAGAGTTTGAGTTAAGGTAGAGGAGGAGGCTAAGCTCACTTTGGTGCTAGCAATACAACAAACAACCTAATTAGAGACGGAGAGTGCCGCTGTTAGGTAACACAATTCTTGATGCGTCGAAACAGAGCGCCGGGCGCGCAGTGGAGATGCATGTCGCTTGGGGCGCGCCAAAAGTCCCCCAGGTCTGTGACAGGCTACTTAGCAGCCCTTTCAAAAGATCTTGGTGACTATCGAATTACTTAATGTCGACGGCGGGCAGCGGAGCCGCATTCCTTGGCTCGCGCGCCATTGTGGCCCTGGTGGAGAGCGGTACCTCTTGATGTCTGTGGCAGGCTTGGGCTTTTTTTTCCTCTTTTTTTTTTTCTCCGTGTAGCCCCCCTGCCTGGCGACATCAGAGCTTACTTTGTCTGCGACAAGAGACTGTATTAGTCGTATTCAGGCCGACTACATGTACGCACCAGTACCTGTGGACTTTCCAAGATCCTTCAGTCAGGCCTCCCAACTTGAAATGAAGAAAACCCGGGTGTCGTTTACTCGCCCTGCGGAACGTGTGATCTTGTGGTGGAGGCCCAGGCCTCGGCGAATAGGCAAGGATGCGCGCACGCCAAGGGATCAAGATCCCTGCCATGGCCCATGGATGTCCTGCAAGCCTCGCGTATGACCAGGGGCGAGTGCACCACAACCCGTCAAAAGGTATACATGTACGTACTCTAGGTAACCAACGTCAACGGGTGCAACATCAGGCAAGCGTTCTGGACTGATGACTGCAGTATCTGCCTCGAGCAAACTGATAAGGCTTCCCGTGGCCGTGTTCAATCACATGTGATATGTAGGCTGCACCAAGTTTGGGGACATGGCGCAGGTGGTATCTCCCGAAGAACAGGTGGTGGTGATGCTTTCATTACGCCCAGCGCGAGGTCTATCGCCAGACAAGCGCATACTAGCAAATCCTGGTGTCGTTGCACGAGATAATCACACGTGCCACGCGCTCCAGCGCGGGCAGCAACGCGGAGAGAACCTGGGGTACATGTAGCTTGGGGAAGCAATTGTCACAGAAACGTAAAAAGAATTAAACCCAAAGACGCGAGCCTATTTCCCCAGACATCAGTGACTTCTCGGATGAGGCTTCGCATCATCAAGGCAGTTGAACGGGACCATTCCAGCAACAAACGGACGGGCAGCATCGGATATCATAGGCTTTGCCATCGGGTTGCCCTCCCTCCTCCTCGCTGCAAAAATCCCGGACTGCAGATAGCGCGTATCCTTATCTTGGTTTGCCCGTCGAGACAAAGAATCATAAGGCTGCGCGTGCTGATTGGTAGTCCTCGTTGGCTGCCTCTTGTGTCGCAGTTGTCTTCCCACTTCGCAATGCCCAACGCATGTGCCTATCCTCCTCAGCCAAGACCCCAATGGCCACCTTGTGCCGGCGTTCCGAGGCAGCACACAGCACAGGCTTGGCAGCCCGCTTTTCACCCGTCGAAAGGGGATGGAAGCATGCATGGAATGCCCTTTTACCCTAGCAAGGAGCGGGAGGGGCGCCTCTCGCACATCTTGGCACTCGCTCAGAAGATCCCAAAAAGAGCACAAGTGGGAACTTTTCAACGTCGTCCGTGCCGCCAAGGCCTGGGAATTCAAGTTCAAGGAGCAACGCGCTCATGCCATTCGCGCAGAGATTGAGCACTCGCCATCGCGATATCGTAGACTGACAGTCATGATTGGCCTGTACTATTGTCACGGACCTCGCTTAGACACGACATCGTGATGCTCGTCTCCCGTTGCACCACAAACGCAGCCACGACGAACGCAGTCGACCGTGCCAACGTTTGGCCTTATCAGCGGCAGCTGGGGTGTCTAAAACAGCCTTGTTCCAAAACTACCAAGGAGTCTTTAAGGTGCTGGGGCCTCAGCAAATGACCTCGTGGAGCCCATCCAAGACCCCACAGCCTACATACCCACCCCGGATGAGGAAAGTGTTCTGAACTGATGCCAGCCGTTCTGGCTTGATGTGTAGACAGCAACATCAGGGACTGCTTGGGTCTCTACACAGAGGATGATGCTCACAATCATTGTTCCCGTCTCTGAAATCGCGCCTTGACGCCAGTCATGATCGACAAAAAGTACGATGGCATCTCCTCCTCCGCTGGCGCCTCAACACATATCTCAAACTCCCTGATCAAAACCACGGCCATCTTCCACACCATCATCTCGGCCAGGTGTCTCCCGGGGCAGGACCTTGCGCCGCCGCCCCAACCCAGGCTGTACATGTCCATTGTCTTTGCTCGCTGCTCATCTCCCAGCCATCTGCTGGGCTCGAAACTAGCCGGATCTGGCCCGCACACGTCCGGGTTCCGATGCAGGGCAACGGGGTTGCATCCGACCGTCGTCCCGGCTGGAATATCGTAGCCGTGCAGGCGGGCCCCCGACGCGGGGACGACGCGTGGTAGCGCCATGGACACCACGGGGTACAGACGCCTCGATTCCTTGAGGACGGCGTGCAAGATGGGTGTCCTGTCCGCCTGGTTGTACGAGGGGTACCTGTTCAGCTGGCGCAGCTCATCCGCTAGCTGCTGCTGTATCTCTGGGTGCTCACCCAGGACGGTCATCAGGGACGTCAATGTCGACGCCATGGTCTCGTGCCCGGCGCCAAAGTTGGTCATGGTCATTTTGCGCAGGTACGCCTCTGTGAATTCGGGTCGGTCTTGATGGAGCTGCACAAGATCGGCTGCAATGTCCGTGCGCGCGTCCTTTTGCCCCTGCTTCATCACCTTGATCCTCTGCCCAATCTTCTGGCCCACAGCCTGCATCCTGTCAATTTTCTGCTAGTCAAGGAAGGGGCTCCGGCAAACCGTGGGTACTCACAGGGAAGAAGGGTCTGAATTTGGGTGGCGCGTCAAAGTTGATGCCCCAGACCACACTGAACGCCCGCCCAATCGACATGGACAGAGACTCGAGCTTGGGGACTAGGGGAAACAAGCCTAGGACGGATTTGCGCCTCCACGCATTGTAAGCATGGACGCTCGTCCCTCGATCGCTCTCCTGGTCCAACATGCCTGGCGACCATGACACGACCACGGCCCCGAGGCACTCGACGACGAAGAGGTGCATCCACTCCTTGAGGTCAATTTCGTTGCCCTGCAGCGAGCGAAGCTTTTTGACCACACGTTTCGTGACCAAATCCACGCTCCCCTCGTGTCGGAGCACGTTGTTGGGTCGGTAGACCGGCCCAATCAGCCGACGCTGGACACGGTATCGCTTCATGTCTCCCTCGGAGAGCAGATCGAGCTCGTCTGGCCAGGTCACTCGGAGGCGCCCGTCGACCTGGAGTGGACGTATGAGTGCTGTTGCGACTGCGCGCCGTCAACATGTGGGAGGACGGGGCGTAAAAGTCGCACCCTGAGGCAAGGCTCAACTACTTACGGTAAAACTCTGACTTCTCAAAGCCACTCCCACTGCTGTATATTGTCCTGAACGCCTCCTTGCTGCTGAACCAGATCTCATTGGGCCCTACCCTCACGGCTGGTCCGTAGCGCGCATGCAACGTCTTTCCCAGCTCGGCCACACGGCCATTTTTCACGTGCCATGCCAGCCAGATATTGGACACTGACGCCGCCCATGGGCCAGGAACTCTGGCCAAGGGATGAAGGAGTGCATTGTACACGCACGATAGGAGAATCCACGTGACGAGAAGGATTGCGACTGACGAAATCGCCCTCGTGGTGTAGCCCAGGATCCAGAGCAGAGCGTCGATTGCCGGTAGAGTTGTCATGATGGCCGCAAATCGAAGCGGCAGCGATGCGCCTGGCAGAATCTCATTTTTCGACAAGGGCCAAATGTGAGCATGTCCAGCGCCCTGAATGGTGGCCTTGGCTGCGTACTCAATTCAATGTTCCAGCATGAAGATGGTGATCATGGTGAGTTCAAAGCGGGGCGAACGCTGATGGAAATTTCTTATCTTTGGCGAAAATCAAGCACGCGGATCAACGCGACACCAATCTTGATCATGCACAATTAATAAAAACATCCTACTATGTATGGGCGCCAGGCGAATCAACTCTGCGACGATGAGCGAAATGCTCGTCAATCTGATGCCACATTTAGCGAATGCTCGACACCCACATGAAGTCGCATTCAGGCTAGACTTGAGTCTGTTCATCTACTGATCATGTCGCTATGGGCGGAGGAAGCCTGTCCTTTGTCATCCTGCCCCAGTCCTCAATGGGCGTCAGCTTGACCGGCAGCTCCTTCAGGACAGGGCCCATGTCGACCTTGAAAGGCTTCTCAGGCGACTCGTTGTAGTGCGTGTAGGCTTTGTGCATCTGCGCCACGAGTTGGTCGGCGTCAATATTCGACCTCTGCTTCATGGCTACACTAATCTTGTCGCAAAAGTCGTCCACCGTCTGGTGCTCATACCCAATCGGCCTCTCCCACGCGCGCGACAGCTTGGCGGCCAACTCGTGCAAGTGCACCGTCTCTGGGCCACCAACGGCAATGTTGCGTCCAGCAAGGTCGGGGCGGTCAATAGCCGCGACCATGAGCTGTGCAATGTCGTGATGGCAGATCCAGGACACCTCGAGCTCTGGCTTGTGGCAGTAGACAATGGTCTGGCGCTCGGCGATCGGGGGGTACGCCCAGCCCTCGAGGAGATTGTCTAGAAAGACCACTGGCTGGATGGAGATGACGGGGAGGCCTTGTTCCCGCAGTATGCTTCGAATTTCGATTCGATCGTCTTGCGCCTCGATGCCGCGCTTCTCCTCGGGCACCGGCATGCTTGTGTTGAAGACAACCAGGCGGACGGACGACGACTTCTTGGCAGCCTGCGCAATAGCTCTCGCAGCGTCCAGGATGGGCTCTGTCGGTTGGAAGGACGTAGACGGCAGGTTGAGAAATATCACCTCGGCCGTGGCGCAGACGCTGTCGAGGGCCGCCTGATCAGCAAAGTCGGCGGCACATGTCTCAATGGGCTTGCCGTCAATCTCTATCGGCTTGGGGTTGCGGCCAACAGCGACGGGTTCATGTCCAGTCCGCGCGAGCACAGCGACCTGCGCTGCGCCTTGGACTCCCGTGGCACCGAATACGACTACTCGTGTCATGGTGAGAGGCTGGTGTTGGGTGTTGGGTGGATGACACAGTTGTAGCCTCTGAGAGCGGTCATCGAAGATTTATCAGCGACTATTATTGACAGCATTACTCTATCGAGGCGGTAATCAATTTCCGCCGGATATCTCATTGTCCGGGAACTCTCAATGAGAATTACAAAGCAGTCGGGAAAACTTATGCGAGCTGAGTATCTCCGCACAGTATCCGCCCCCGGATCGGCGCCTCCCGCTTTCCCAGATCAGGCGGCATCTACTAGCCAAGCTGAGAAGTATTCAAGAAGTTAGAAACGTGAGGCAAAGGAGAACCGGGTTGAAAGGGCTATCATAGTGGCCCGGGTCTTCACAGCCGCTACTAGCTGATTGAGAAGCTTAAAGAGCGCCGATTGCTGATGTAGCACTAGAGTCGGCCAGACGAGCTTCCTCATCAGCATCTGTTGCCGACGAAGAAATTGAAAATGGCTGTACCAATCCACGGCTCTCGCGCCTCTGGCGCTGATGATATTCAAGACATGTCCAAAAACGGCCATCATGAAGAGGTCGAAAATGCACAGGCAGTCTATGCACCGACGAGCGATGAGGATCCCTATGGCGGCAAGTTGTCAAAGGAGGTCATCTTGGCCTACATTGTGCGTTTAGCAGTACCTCCACGAGAGGTTCGATGGTGGCTAACAGTAATAGGCCATGTGCGGACAGATCAACGCCTACATCATGTCCATGCTGATACCGGCAACCACCCTCCCCATGATCAACGCCGAGCTTGGGCCGGACCCGAATTCGACCTGGATTACCTTGAACTGGACCTTTGGCGCCTCCATGGTTGTCTCGATCGGCGGCCGTCTGTCGGACATCTTTGGTCGACGGTACTTTATGATGACGGGTGCCATTATCTCCATCTGCGGCGCGCTTGTCGGCGCCAACGGGCGTTCCATCAACATGATGATTGCCTCTGGCGCTCTCTTTGGTGTCGGCTCGGGGTTCCAGGAATTATGCTACGCCTGCGTGCAGGAGCTCATGCCGAACCGATACCGCATCGCCGCCGTGGGGGGCTTGGACGTCAGCCTGGCCATTGCCTTCTCCAGTCCCGTCATCAGCTACGCCTTCATCGCATACCAGGACATTGGATGGCGAGGCGCCTACTGGTACCTTTTCTCATTCCATTGCATGGCCTTTATCCTACTCTTTCTTTTCTACACGCCTCCCGACTTTGAGACGAAGCACCGTGCAGATGGCAAGACCAAGTGGCAGCTGGTCAAGCAGATGGACTGGGTCGGTGTCTTTCTCTTCCTCTGTGGTGGCGCCCTGTTTCTTATTGGAGTGAATTTTGGCGGTCGAACGTACCCATGGACGCACCCAGGAACGCTGGCGCCCATTATCATTGGCGGATGCTGCTTCATTGCCGTCGGCTTCTGGTGCTCGTACGCCAAGCTGGAGTATCCGCTCTTCCCACCAAAGCTCTTCAAGAAGGTTCGCGAGTGAGTCTCGACTGTGTGATACAATCCCCTCGTGCAATCCCGCTGACTTGAAAAGGTTCGACATGGTCATTGTGGTCTGCTTTGTCGGCGGAATGCTCTACTATAGCATGAACGTCCTCTGGCCTCGTCAGTCGCAGGCGTTTTTCATTCCTGAGGACGACATCATGATGCGCGGCGTGTACGCCATCATCTTTTCGTGTGGCACATGGAGTACGTTGCGTTGCCAATTCCCTTCCTACTCGTCCTGCCTGATGCTGACCCTTGTACGCAGCGGCCGGCCTTATCGTGGTCTTCATCTGTTCGCGTCTCCATCACGAGAAGTGGCAGCTGGTCGGGTTTACCGTTGTGCAGACAGCTCTGATCGGATCCATGGCGTCTGTGGGGGCCGACGACGAGGGGCAGGCCATTGCAACGGTCGTACTAGCCGCCACCACGATCACGCCGCCGCAGCTCCTGTCCTTTACCATGTTGTCGTTCGGCTTGGAGGACCAGAGCGACCTGGGTGTGGCCGTGGGCCTCGCCGGCACGTTCCGACTGTTTGGTGGTGCCGTTGCCACCGCCATCTACACGGCCATTTACTCCAACCGCTTCAACGAGGTTCTCCCATCGACCATGACTGATGCGATTGAGAATTCGGGTGTCGAGTATTCGGACGGCCTTCTCCAGCAGCTCATCACCGCAGCGGCAACCAACACCCGGGCAGCATATGAAGCAGTCGCCGGCTCGTCGCCCGCACTCGTCCGCGAGGCAGAGAAGGCGGCGCGCCAGGCCTACGTTCAGGGCTTCAGGCTGGTCTATCTCGTGGCCATTGCGTTTGGCATCCTGGCCATTATCGCAGCGGCTTGCACCGTCAGTACCGACAGGCGCAAGAAGAACAACGACAGGGCCGTCATTACAATGACTGAGGCGAAGAAGAGGGATCTCATGCTGCAAGACAAGGTGGCTGCTTGAGTGGGGTCAGAAGAAGTGGCCACTTGGACAATTGAGTAAAAACAATGGTGATTCGGAATCGCTTCATATGCAAGTGGTATCTCTAATAATCACCGTCCCCGCCTCGCTACTCCGTGAAAGGACACCTTGCTTGCCCCGACCCGATTGGGTATCGTCGGGTTCATTTTTGGGCCTCCTGAGCCGTGATCTGCAGTTCCTTGCCATACTTTTGCATGGCGAGCTCCTTGTCGCACTTGAGGCAGTACCAGTGCGTCTTCTCCCACCAGTGCCTGCGGTTGGGCAGAGGCCACCAGAACACGTCCATGAACTTGGCCTTGCCCTCGCTGCGGCCTTGTATCCGGGTCTGTGTGTCCTGGTTGCAATGAGGGCAGTGCACCCACTGTGGCCTGACGTCCAGCTTCTCGATGGGGACTATGGTCCTGTCGACTGGCTCCAGACCAGCTGCGCCATTGGGAGCGTCGTTGGGAGCGCCACTGGGAGTGCCTGCGGTTGCACCGCTGTGGCTGTCCTGAGGACGATCGACAAAGGGATCCTGGGGGACCACGCTCTGTGATCCTGGGGCCTGGGGCTTTTCCACGAAGCCTTGGCCAGGGACGTAGCCTGGAGGCCAGTCGCTGCGCGGTTGATTGTTAGCTGCCTTGTGCAATGATGAAAGACACCGATGGGTGTGGTAGGGGGAAGCTCACCCTGCCTGGGGAGGAGCTGCGCCAGTGTCGACTTTGGACATTGCCGTAGGCGAGTTGCTAGTTATTAACTTGTTGCACGTAGAGAGATTCTGGCTGCAGCCGATTGGGTTGGACTTGTGTCAGATCAAGTGGCCACATGGCTGATCTTAAATATCCGTGTTCTTCACGCATTGATGCTTGTCGACTCGAGGTCAGCCTAACGCGACATATCGTGAAGCTAGACTCGCGAATGACGTCTGTCGCTTCCTCGGGGTTGTGGGGGCCAGGACAGGATTCACCACTCACGAGATACGGATGCTGGGCACTCTACTGGTATGGACCAGCCATTGGATTGCTCGTATACGCATCGACATGATTGGCGGAGCTATGTAGGCAAATAAGCTCGGCATGCCCACAGCCTGGGAGCTTGTTTATGGGCCTTATTAAGCATTCGAGACGGAACCAGTCAGCTCTCCAATAAATACCTAGTGAAGTTGGAACGCGACGAAGACAGCATAAGCAAACGAGCTGCCAGCCACCGAGGCTGCCAGCAGAACGGGAGCACGAATAGAATGGATTGACAGTATGAACATTGAACATGAAATTGAAAAGCACACGAACGGCTGGGATATGCGCAACCCCAGTCGCACCTTGCCTTGGTTTTTGTCATGGACGGTTGTTAGACACAAGAGCATTTTACACTATCACAGCGTTTCTGTCACAATGCAGCAATGAACTCATCATCATAGATAACGTTGCTAAATTTTTAAGTATATGAAAACTAAAGTAAGACTGTCCTTCACAACACATGCAATTTAGACCGCCTTAATGAGCCGAATGTCGGTGATGTCCATCAGGCCCCGGGTAGGCAGAATTGGTGCCAACCGTATGTAGCTATCGGGCTTACGTACTCCGTACATAGCCGAGAAAACGTTGAAGTGACAACAGCACAAGACAGTATAGAGAAGGAAACTGGAACGCTTGCCCTTACTGATGTCGCTTCACTGCTGCATGGCTTCACTCGCATCAGCCGACGCGGACATTGGCCAAGCCGATGAACGTCGGCTTACTTGTTCACCGACAGCATACACCGACAGCATTCACAGGGCGAAAGAAAGCGTCAAGCTCTCGGGTTTCAGCTTACTCAGGCGCGTACAGATAGAAGCAAATCTTTTTTACAGTCGGTCTCTCACAGGTCGCAAATGTATGTGGGCAGCCTGTCAGAATGCATGATACCTGTCCACGGACAGAACTCGGATTCGCTTGGAGCTTGTGACAGCATGGCAATATCTGCGTGTGCTTGTGATGAAAGCGAGGCTTATCGATGCTTGAGCGCGCAAGACTTGACTCGGCGGCCTCGCTGTTCAGCAAACAATCGCGCCAGGCTGGCTTTATCAGTTTTAAAATTGGTGATTATGGGGACCTGCATAATCACATGAAAACATGTAGTGCATGGCCGTCAGCATGAATACCGTATTTACGTACTCAGAAAACACGAACAGACTAGTCCGAGCTTATACCCCATTTAAATTGCGGAGGGGTGACGCTCGGACCAGCCGACAGCACGTGATGGCCACTTTGAGCGAATCTATGTAGGTGCCCAAAGGGACCTGCCAGAATCGAGTCAATCGACGGCACGACGCCTCCACCGGAGCCAAGACAACGCGAACGCGTCCCTGCGGCTGCTGCCCAAGAGACGGAAACCATCGCTTTATCTCGGTCCAGCCTTTTTGTAGGCCTAAGCGTGGAAAGTTCCGTGTCCTCGGGAAGGATGCATGGTGGCAACACACCTTCCGCGTGGCACCGCCTCAACAAATCGTATCGAGTCATTGAACGGACAGGACTGCTCAGAATGGACATGGGCCCGTCCTCTTCACAACACCATATTGCCTGCCATATCAGCGCCGAGAGACTGCTTATCGAACAAGTGGGCACGCACAAAGAATGCAATACGTACGTCCAAACACATTCCATGGATCAGTTCGATGCAATTTTGGGGCACCAGGGCCTCGCATACGTGGCCGGGATCACAAGCGTTCCGCCCATCAACTCTACCAGGTATGCTTATTTCGACCTGCCTCTTTCGTCCGCGCTAGCGAGAAAGCATGCAAAGAAGCAGCAGAAGCTGACATGTACAGGGGGGCCTGAGACTTGATCAGAAAGCTTGGCTTTATCTTTAAGGGTGGTGGCCCAAGCTTGGCTTGCGGGGGTGGACCCGTTTCCAGTCAATAAGGTTGACGGCGCCTATCCAGCGTGACCTAGACGACCGCGACCGAGCCGCAGCCAAGGCGATAGAACATGAGCGAAGCCTTTGATTGGCTTGTCTGAGACTTCTCCCGTTGGTTCTCCTCCCAGGGTCTGCAAAGGATCCTCCCCCAGACCACGCCCGGTCACGCTCGACTCGCTCGAGACTGCGTGCCAAGATTCGGTGGCTGATGAACGGGGCTTGGTATTGATAACACTTTGGTCGTGCAACTGCCACCTTCCACATCTATCCAGTCAGGGGCGGGCTTTTGGTCGTGATTCGATCCCCCTGCCGTCTGTTGGAGGGTTGCCGCGCAGGAGTGCGAGTGCTTAAATCGAGGCGCTCCCTCAGCACAAGACCTATCCTGTTCCCTCGAGTCTCTGACTGCCCGTTTCATCTCCTTATCAGTGGTCTGCGCCTAAAGTTGTTCGTTGCTCTCCTACGCAGGCCTCATACTATACTTGTCGTTCCAACGTCCATCATTATGGCGGAACCAGCCCCCAAGGCAAGCATGGGCCGGCGAATCTGGCTCATGGTGGCGCCAGACGCCGGCAAAGACGACGATGGCCGCGACAACTTTAACTCACGAGGTCAATACGTCCTTTGCGCCATTGGCGGTGCAGTCGGTCTCGGTAACCTGCTTCGCTTCCCCTCGGTCGTCTTCAACAACCACGGTCTCCAATTCTTCGTCCCATACTTCATCGCCCTGTTCTTCATCGGTATCCCCATCCTGACACTCGAGGTCGTCATCGGACAAGCCTACCGTGCTGGCTGTGTCGGCGCGTGGAACAGCGTCAGCCATCGCGCCAAGGGCGTTGGTCTGTCTATGGTCTTCAACGGATACACGGTCGTGACCTACTACGTCGCCATCTTGGCGTGGGCCATGGTTTACTTCCGCCACTCCTTCACGAGCCCGCTGCCATGGTCAGACATGAACGCGCCCGATTTCTTCCTCAACAACGTTGTCAAAAACCCATCACCCATTGGCGACAAGACACAAGAGATGATCTCCTACCCCGGCACTGGCGTCGTCGGTGAGACGCTCGGATGGGCCATTTTCACTTGGTTCGTCTGCTGGCTTTGTACATTCAAGGGTGTTGGCCTGACTGGACGCGCCATCTACGTGACCATGGCACTGCCCCTGGTCATGATCGCCCTGCTGGCTATTCGGTCATTGTCTTTGCCTAATGCCTCGGATGGCTTCAAGCTCTACTTGGGTGTTTGGCGCACCGAATCCATCAGTGGTCCCCAAGTCTGGCAGGACTCCTTTGGTCAGATGTTCTTCTCCATCGGTGTCGGTTTCGGATATTTCGTCTCGTACGCGTCGTACGCCTCCAAGCACTCCAACGCCGTCCAGGATGCGTTTATCATTGCCCTGAGCAACTCCGCCATCGAAATCATCTCTGCGCTCGCGGTCATGGGTGTTGTTGGATTCCTGGGCCTGACGCCTTCCCCAGACGAGCGTCTCTCCACCTTTAGCTCTGGGTTCTTCACCTACCCGACCGCTCTCGCTGAGATGCCTGGTTCCAACTTCTTCTCCGTCATTTTCTTCCTCACACTGTGGCTTCTCGGTGTCACATGCGTCTTCGCACTGTTCGAAGTCATGACGACCATGGTCTGCGACTCTGACTGGGGCAAGAAGTGGCCACGCTGGGCCATTGTCAGCGTCGTCGCCCTCGTATCGTTCTTGATCTCCATCGTTTACACGAGCGAGGTAGGCTTCAACCTGTTGGATGCTGTCGACACGTTTGTGAACGACATTGCACTGTTCTTCACCGTCTTCACCGAGTGTTACTTTGTGACGACCCTCTACCGATGGAGGGATCCTGTCGATCAGATTGGTCCCATCGGATACTGGACCTACAACGGCGGTTATCTACTCTCCAACTTCGTTGGCCTGCTCATTGGCCACCTTGTCAGTCCCGCCGCAGGTGCTGGTGCCGGCTTTGGTCTTTTCATCGTCAGCGCCATCGCCAGTGTGCTGCTCAGCAGGACGCCCACTGTCACCGCTCCTCGCTTTTTCGCCAAGAACGCTTTCCTGAGCCGTTTCTGGTACGCCGCCTTTTACTGTGTAAGTTGTCACTCCTGTCGCTCAAGATGGATCTTAAGCTAATGTTTCTCGCAACAGGGCAACCAATTCCGCCGCGACATCAACCACGCCGTCCTCACAGGCAAGAACTGGAAGCTCCACTGGGCATGGCCTGTCCTCCTCAAGTACATCACGGGTCCCGCCGTCCTGTTGGTCTGGACGTTTGCGTACCCCAAGTTCATTGACAACAACCACTACAATGACCCGCCCTTCCTGTACTCCTTCATCATCATGCACCTTGTTGTTATCTTCATTGTCACGTTCTTCATCTTCCCCAGATGGTTGAACTTCCTCATCCCAGAGACAAGAAGGGGTGATGGCAAGTTTTCGGTCATGCCCCAGGTTGCCATTGGAGAGACACCTATTGTCTCGCGCAACGACGAGGAGGGCTTCGAAGACAGGAGCAGCGCCAGCGGTGGTGTGACTGGCATGCACGCCTCGGGCATGACCCAGGAGAAGAGCGCGGTCTACTAAATGGCATCGATTGCTCGGACGACTGTAGCGTTTGTCTATGAGTCAAACGACCATAGGACTTAATCATATCTTTGCATGTTGCATACATCAAATCAATAGGATATCAATTTGAAAATGAGTCAGTCTCGTTTTTGCATTTTTCTCTGCTCGCGACCTATATCTGACGTTGCCTTTTGACTGTTTGACTGTACTTGGTCCACTCCAAGGGCCACTGCAGGACCATGTCCTGCCAGTGGCTATCCACATCGTTTGGAATTAAGGTTATTGTTGGCCAGATGATTCCCATCCCTGTTCCTTTCTACCGGGACTGTTTAGCCCAGCCACGCACGGTGCGGCAGAAGTAGAACCGTTGGTCTAGCCTCCATTTGACACAATGACCATGGCAACCACAGAGGCCAGATCATTGTGGCTGGGCTCTTCACAATGTTATCTTTGTTCAACAGGAGTATGGCAGATAAAATTAGTCAGCTTCTCATCAACTGCATAGGCGACTATTATGTTCGAGTGCGCCACACCGGAGAAGAGGGGGTGACCTACACCTCACTCAAGGCATCTCCAGCCTGAGGACCGCAATTGAACATGAGCAACGACGGATACTTGGAACATCTCAAAAGCCATGTGTAACTCCCTAGACATTCGGTTTGTCCATATTATGTCGACCCTCAACTCCACCCTTGCCGCTTTGGCCCGACGGGCCTACGGGTATGTCACATCTTTGGCTGGTTGGATCCGGACAGTCTTTGCCTTTGCCTTCACCTTCAGAAGGGGTGCCTGCAACGAGCAGCAAATATCTATTATAGCGAAAGATATCATTTGTCTCATACAGGATAGCGACTGGGCTGGTTTGCGCGGCCGTTTCGTTCCACCTTTGCGGCTGCTACTCACCGAGACCGCGCTGAGGAAAGGATGGCAAGCGATCACTGCCACGACCGGTCCGATTGAGCGGGTTGGGCGACCCTCAATCAATACAACAATGTTCTTACCCACTGCCAGGATTCCGGTGTACTTTTCCCGAGCGAAGTTGGCTGTGGTTCTTCGAATGTGGCCCTCAGGCCGGCTCTTCGGCCTCCAGGTCAGCCCGCTTCTTACAGCCGGCTTTGGTGTCGCCTGGGAATGCCCTTCATATGCCGAGGATGGATACGCAAGAGAGACAGAAATTGAGCTGCGGTCGAAATTAGAAGTTCCGGGGATAGTTTGCCTGCCGAAGCACACTGGTCCCCATGCGTGTGCCGTCTTTCTGGCGGGTTCAGGACCCTGTGACCGAGACTCGAGCATCGGCTCGTTGAAACCCTTCAAAGATCTCGCGCTAGGTCTTGCGCAGGGAGGTATTGTATCCGTACGATTCGACAAAGTCACGTTGAGACACGGCCAGAAGTTCAGGAACCGATCGTCTTTGACAATAGCCGACGAATACTTTGACCAAGCCAATGCTGCTATCGAATATGCGTCTCAGTACCCAGAGATTGACTCGGACCGCATTTTCTTGCTTGGGCACAGTCTCGGTGCCACTATTGCTCCATATCTGGCCCAAGTCGACAACCGAATTCGTGGGATCGTTCTTCTGGCACCACCTGGCGAGGCCGTGTACAAAGCCTACGTCCGACAGCTTCGGTACTTTGCTTCACTGGACAGCGATCTAGTCGAGTCCACACAAGAGCTCATTGCAGACGCCGAGAAGAAATCAGACGCCGCAGACAGACTGGGCCCTGATTCAACTACCGCTCCTCGGGACCTCCCGTTCAGTCTACCAGCCTGCTATTGGAACAGCTGTCGTGAGCTTGACCCCATTGGAACTTGCAAGGCAATGGACAAGCCAATATTATTGCTGCAAGGCTCCCGTGATTATCAAGTGACAGTGGAGGATAATTTCACGGCCTGGAAGAGCCAGCTTCGTTCTAAGCAAGACGTGGCCCTGGGCGTGCTTGAAGACCTTGATCATTGCTTTATTCGAGGAGAGGGTCTATCAATTCCCGCAGACTACGATAAAGCAGGAAACGTGGATGCAACCGCTGTTGATACCATCACCGAGTGGATCATGAGCACCTCTGGTGGTCCACACAGCGGTGCATGAATTTGAGAGTTTCTCTCCGTATGTATCACGGCAAGTGGCTCTCAATGGTCGTTGAGGATTGACCCCAACCTGGTGATACTGTACCTTATTTGATTGAGCCGTCACTTTGAAGTATCGCCGCGATCATACCTCACCATCGCGTGTAAGAGGACTGCAGCACCCAAGGAGCAGTCTTTATCGCTCGTCCACTCCTCCGGGTGATGGCTGATGCCACCTTTGCTTGGCACAAAGACCATGGCCGTGGGAACGTGCTTACTTGTGTTCACGCTGTCGTGCCCAGCGCCGCTCGTCATATCTCGAAATAGTTCGCTGCTTCCTAAGACCCCCGCAGCTGACGTCCGGACTGCGTTGATACACCCTTTGTCGAAATGAACAGCCGGAGAGTGGTAGTCGGTGGCCCATGTGACCTCCATCGGCAAGGTTCTTGTGGAGGGCGGCGTGCAGTCTTCGACATCGCGTCCTTGGGCAATAGCAGCGAAATCCCGCTTCAGTTGCTGCTCGACCTCCGTTACGATAGCATCGGACTTTGAGCGTACGTCGAGGGAGAAGCGGACATGGCTCGGAATGACGTTGACACTCCCTGGCTCAAGCGTCAGGATGCCAGTAGAAGCCAGCGCCCCCGACTTGTTGGCGACAATGTTTGAGTGGTTTATCATGCGGGCTGCCGCCAGGAGCGCATCACCTCTCGTGTCCATCGGAGTAGTGCCAGTGTGTGCGGCTAAGGTGAACGTCAGTCTGATGCCTCGATCAGGCACTTTGAAAGCCTACCTCTGCCCTTGACCTCGACGGTGAACCATTTGTAGGCTTGGGCGCCGTTGACGACACCGATCTTCTGTTGATTGTTCTCAAGGATGGGTCCTTGCTCAATGTGCAGCTCGAAGTGAGCAGCCATCGGCGTTGCTTCAGACGTTGCAGGTCTGGCACCCAGATACCCTATCCTTTCGAGCTCGGATCTCACTGTTACGCCGCTGCCGCCTACGTCTTGTGACGCATAGGCTTTCTCTAGTGGAACGACGCCTGCCCAGACACCTGAGGAAATCATGGTGATCGGGAAGCGAGCACCCTCTTCACTGGGCACGGGGTGTCAGTTCAGCAACGGCTTGTCCTTCAATAGCTTACCTAGTCCAATTGACGAGTCCGATGGGATGGTTCGTCTGAATATCGTTCTCTTGCAGAACCCGCAAGCCCTCAAGTCCGGCCATGACCCCAAGAATGCCATCATAGCGCCCACCAGTTGGCTGCGTATCTAGATGAGACCCAGCGTATATGGGAGGGAGATCTGGATTGGTGCCAGGGCGGACCGCGAAAATATTGCCCATTTCATCTACCGTCACATTGCATCCAAGGCCCTTGGCTTCCTCAACAAACCAATCTCGAACCGTCTTGTCTGCATCTGTGAGCGCGAGGCGTTTCATGCCCGTGTCAGTGACAGCGCTCAGAGATGTCAGCGTGGCGGACGGGACAAATATGAAGCCAGAACAGCCGACGAGACTCACTTCCCCCATCGCTCGCCTTCCCCCCATTGACATGTATCGTGTAGTTGCTGCATCATTCGGTCTCCTCTCACTTTGAGAGAGGCGATGTGGTCCTCCGTCATGCTAGATGTGTGCAGGGCACGCACGGCCATCGCACAGGCCATAGCACGCGGGGACTGCGATGATTGCCGCGAAAGGCGACCTAATCGGCCAGTGATTCGTCTTGTGCGCAGCATTTTGGGAAGGTCGCGTCGGATATACGCTTGTTCAGACCACTATGGCTCGCTCAGACCACTATGGCTCGCTCGAGACTCCAACCTGTGGCTGAGGGGGGAAGAGGGAGGAGTCAGCCATGAGGAGTGAGGATGGCAGCAAATATCGAGTGACGTCAGTAGATGCAGCTCCACGATGCTCAAATGAAGTTACCTCCCAGTCGCCGACGATGTGGTGTACTCATCATGGCTTTGGACAAATGATAACATTACAGAAGCACAAGATTAAATTTCCAGTGTAGTCAAAGATTGCAGAGGGTTTCCAGCGCACCGAGTCGATTCAGGTCACCACCACTTTGCACGAAGCTGGACCGATCAATTGTGTTCGCGGATGCATATGAGGATTTGATGAATCGAGGGCACCCTGATGGAGATGTGATGTACATTTTCCGCTCAAGTCTATAGCTAATATAATGACGTGTCAACCGACGGGAATTTACAGCCATCAAGACCCAATCTTCCGACGTCTTTGAATCCGGACATTGAGTCCTGTTGGCTTCCTTAAGAAGCCCTCGCGAGTCTCCATTACTTCCTGCTCGAGAAACACATCGTACCTCTTGATCCATGTGGCTGCAATAAACTTCATCTGGATCTCGGCCAAGTTTCTTCCCACGCAGGATCGCGGGCCATGGCTGAAGGGGATGAAAGCCTTTTTCATCTCAGGCGTCGGGTTTACCCATCTGCTCGGGTTGAACTGATCCGCATCTTCTCCCCAGATCGACTTATCATGATGGACCGTGTACGTGGGAACACTCAACACCGTCCCAGGACCATAGTGCTGCCCCCGAATCGTGACACCTGCCGAGTTTGGGGGGACTTCTCTTGGGAGGCCTATCCCGGAGGTTGAATGGTGACGGAGGGTTTCGTTAATGACCTGCTCCAGGTACGGAAGGTTCTTCACCTGCTCGTACATGGGCACGTCAGCGCCGTCTGGGACAGCTTCATCAAGCTCCTGCTGCAGCTTGGCCAGGACCCCCTCTGTGTTGACCACGTGGTACAGCAGCGCACACGACGAATTGGAAGTCGTGTCACTGCCCGCAATCAACTGTGTCAGCGCCTCCGCCGTCAGTTCCTCGCGCCCGAGTGGCTGGCCCTCTTCGTCCTTGCCCTGCACAAGTCGCGCAAGCAGATCTTGGCGATTAATGTCGGGGGGGTTCTCGAGTCTGTCAGAGACGCGAGCGATGGCGATACCAGCTAGGCGCTCGACAGCCGCAAGGCCCTTGGAGAAGAATGGGTCTGGCAGGTAGCGTGCATACGGCTTGAGGAAGGGCATGATGCCAAGGGTTGCCGAGACCTCCCCCCGACGGTTGATGATCTCGACGGCGGGAGCGTACAGTGGCGGGCTCGTGGGAGACGTCCTGATCTCAGCCATGTCGGCGCCAGAGGTGAGCATGCCGAAAGGCTTTCCGAATGCCAAGTCGGCTATCGTGTCAAATGCAAGATAGTTGACTGTGCTGGGGGTCAATTTCAGGAGAGGCCGTGAGTGGAAGAGAGGCCAACGTACACCACGACAGACAATCGAGCCGAGCCGAGTGCTGGCTGTGGGGAGATAGTTTAATGAGCTTGTCCCATTGCTTGACAAACTCCTCCAGGTTCTGTCGAAGATATGGCTCGAACTCTGTCACGGACTTGGGCGCAAAGATGTGCGAGACGAGCTTCCTCTTGCGCGTATGCTCAGCGCGGTCTCTAGTGTTGAAGAGGCCGCGACGGATGGACACAAAGGCGTCGTAGAAATCGCTGTGATTGTCATCAGACATGGCAGCCTCGACCTTGATGCGATAGACGTGGCACTCACGATTTGAGGAAGCCATTGCCATGGCCGTAGATGGTGTTGATTGCATCTGCGTCTGCGATGCTGACATGGTTCGGCGCGATGCGAATCACTGGACCCAGTTTCTTGTGCATGTCATGCACAATGGCAAATCTCTTTCCTCTCCTGCACACGGACAACAGCCAGAGGTTTGAGAAGGCGGCCGTGGGAGGTCCAGGGATCCCTCGTAGGTGTGCATTGTCGATGAGATAGGGTGTCACATAGTACAGAGTGACCAGCACAAGAATCGCGAGCACGGCCGCCCATGGCGTCGTGAGAGTACTCAAAAGTGACATGGTGCGATTGTTATCTCCGTCGACCAGTCTCTCCGAGCGTCGTCGCAGATATTCCTTGGTCGGAAGATAGGTCACGCAGTGGGCCACGTAATGATGGACGCCTTTTATTTCTGCGTCGCGGACTTTGTGGCCCTCGGCCCCCTCGACTGGTCCAATCGTCACGGGCCATGATCCCCGCCCACCTCCGCCATGATACAACGAGGCGCTGATCTGGAATCCTGGATGTTCCCCGCGTGTTCCCTCCCCCGCCTCCATGTTCATGTGGAGAGCGGACGACTGCGTAGTAGCAGCTGGGTGGTGCCTTAGACCATGGCTGCGCGAGAAATAATTAGACCTGGGGAGCTCGCAGACGGCTGTTTGCTCCCCCCCCGCTGTTGCGGCTGATGCGGCTGGTGCGGAGGCTGCTTAGCTTCGGCATATCGAGTCGGCTGTGTCCGCCATGGATTCGGCAATGAGCAACGGGTTCAAGTACTTTGGAGTAGTCGTTCATACATACATGTCACATTGCCCCGTGATAAACATGATATAGGTAGGCTCGCGTTTACGTATAAGTAATCGATTCTTGCAACCGAGCGCCCTCTAGACGACGGAATAAATGTGTAAATGAATAATGACGTGCTAGGTCTGCATGTAGGGCGTGGGTAAATATCAAAAGAAGCCATCAAGTATGAGCAAATCACAGTGGCCAAGTTAGACAGCTGGCTTGGATCAAAAGGGCACGGGAATGTTGCGCTCGAGGTACCCGAGCCACCTGGGCAGCCTACGCTTTGAAGGTGCAGCAGTCGAGCGTTGCAAGTCCTCGATGGCACTGGCCCATTTCACCAGCGCGCCCTCCGCCCACGCTGTTTGCATAATACCGAGGCCAAAAGGCATGCCTGAATCAACCGCGTAACCGCCGGGGATCGTGATAACGGGGTAACCTGCCTGCGCGGCGATCTGTGGTGCCTGTCCAACTTGTGCTGGCACGAGGAGTCCAGAGAGCTTCGTTCCGTTGTAGGAGAGGGCGTCGTTGATACCCTGGCGAGTTGAAGACTGGCAAAAGTTCAAAGCTTGCCAGTATGTCTCGTTTCGCACGCCATTTGTTGCGAGGGACGCGAGGAAGCCGTCCTGACCTGACGCGAAGGCGGGAATGCCCTTGCCGTCTGCGTATGGAAAGCCGCCCTCCGAACCATCATTGTCGTAATTATACTGAACAATGTCCGCTAGATTCTTGACGTCCGTATTGTTCACCTCTGACAGGTACGTTTCAATGTTCCGGTAGAAGTCGACCTTGATGTAGGTGTACTCGGATTCGTTGGGATAGCCGCGCGTGGTGCCATAGTCCCAGTTCCAGCCATCGGGCGAGACCAGGGTCTCATAGTTTGTGATTTCCGTGCCGTTGATAATGGTGGCACCAGCAGACTCGATGAGATCCAAGAGGTCGAGAAGTTGACCCTTCATGTCGTCGTCGGCATAGACCCAGAAGCTCTCCCAAGGCAAGCCAAAGACAGCATCTTTCAGGGCTGTCTTGTTGGTCAGATAGGGTGCATAGCCGCGGGGGGGCGTGTTGCCTCTTTGTGCCAGAGTGTAGTTGTCGCGCTTGTCGACTCCGTAGATGGCGTCGAGTACAAGAGTAGCGTCCGTGACGGTGCGAGCAAAGACGCCGACTGAGTCTTGGTGCTCGCTCTCGGGGATAACCCCAGCTCTTGATGTCAGACCAACCGTGGGTTTTATGCCGGCGAGAGCATTCCTGTTGGCCGGGTTGATGACACTGCCGTCGGTCTCGGTGCCAAGCGAGAAGGCAATCGCATTGGCCGCGACGCCCACAGCCGAGCCGGATGAGCTGCCGCCTGGGTTCACGGTGAAATTGTACGAGCTGCGGACCTGGCCACCTCGAGCTGAGTAGCCCTCGGAGTAGTCGTTGCTGCGCATGTCCGCCCACTCACTCAGGGTCGCCTTGCCGAACAGGATAGCACCGCTATCGCGCAGCTTCTTCACCACATGCGCATCGCGGGGAACAAGGTTGGCAAGCATCGCCCAGCTGCCAGCGGTTGTTTCCATGCTGTCCTTGGTGCCAATGTTGTCCTTGACGGTGAAGGGAATGCCATGCAAGGGACCGCAAACGTTGCCTCTTTTGCGCTCCGCATCACGCTGCGCCGCAATGGCGAACACATCAGGGTTCACCTGGAGGACAGAGCTGGTGGGAAGAAGACATCAGCGGTGCCAGGGCTACAGCTAGGACGGTGGTGCACGCTCACTTGATATACTCCTGCGTTTGATATGTCCTTGTGAGGTAGCAGGCAACCAACTCGACTGATGTGAGCTGGCCATCCTCCAGGGCCTGTCGCATGTCGCCAAGCGTAGCCTCCTCAAGCTTGAAGCCTGCACAGTCCGACATGGGGAACAAGTCCTCCGTGCCAGCATTTTCTTGAAGCGGCAGCAGGTTCGGATTGAAGGCGAAGGGAGGATTGGGCTTGTGCGTAGCGCACAGCGCTTGAAAAGCGAGGCCCTGAAGCGCGACCAGCCACAGCTTCCAAGGCATGTTGGTTGCGATAAGTAGGTGGTTGTCGAAAGGTCGAGTAGACTGATGTGGGGGATCGTCGAACTTGAGTACTAGTAGGCAAAGGGGTAAGCGTCCGGTGAAACGTGGGACAAGAGTCACAAGACTTGTATGCTGTGATTCGGATTAAATGCAATCAAAACTTGTTTCTGCACGTGTAGACATCCATCCGCTGGTCCCTGACGCAGTCTACACATGTGGAACACCAGCCCGTCAAGAGCTAAAGTTTGTCTCTCTGGATCATGGAATAAAGAGACGGCTCTCATAGCCAAGTAGACAGTCGCGAGGGATTAGTCAATGGGAGAGAGAAACCCCGCGGCTGAAGAAATCCCATGTCGATCATCGATGTAGGGGGCCGGAAGACAATGTCTGATTGGGCAGCAGAGCCATGAGTGTGGCACACAGCTGAGTCTCCGTAATTAGTACTGCAAGGGATAATGAATAATACGGTGTGCTCCTTGTGACTGGCATCCGAGCCTGCCGAGTGCCGACCAGCAGGATTTAGTCTAGATTGTGGTCCTCGAGCTGTGCACGGATATGGAATGGACTTTGGAATGTGGGAGCAAGCCAAGCAAGACGTTTACGCGTCATGAACAACAATCCTTCCGAGCAGAAATCCACCGTAGGCTGATATTGACTACGGCACATCAATCCTAGCTAGAACTAGACGTTCGCGACGCTGCATGCGGATTTGGTTCAGGCCGAGCAGAATCCTCTCTCACCTGAAAGTCCACGTGCACCAAGATGCCGTCGGCGCTATTGTCACTTTGATTGTCGCCATACTTGTTGCGAGTTCGGAAATTCCCAAAGCCCTGGGCCGATGCTTCGTGTTCGTTTGCCTTCCTGTCGTCTTGTCTTCCATCGTACATGTACGCTGAGCGTAGATTGAGGGAATGCAGGGGTGTGTCGCTCTGCCGACTATGAGACTGATTGGCGTATTTCGACTGGCCCTTGGTGTCTTCATCATCATTGATGTTCCGGCGAAGGACGAACTTGTCGATGAAAGGCTTGACTCCAGGGACGGAGAGGGCGACGAGAGTGGCGCCTATCTCAGTGACCTCGATGGCGAGCATTGGATTGTCTGCCGCGATTATTAGTGTCCCTAGCTCGATGTTGGCGTCTCGAGAATAATCACGTACAAGCCCAGGACATGTCCTCATTCCATTGTCCCACAATCACAAACACCAGCCGGGTGACGGAAATCCCAATAACACTGTCCGTCGTTAGCATCAAACGAACGACGCCTGACCTTGGAGCATAACTCACAGGATTCCTGGTAGGAGAATCGCACCAAGCTGGATTTTCTTCTTGCGCGAGATGTTGAGCATCCTTATCATGAAGACAGGGACACCAAAGAGGAACAGGTCGCAGATGACGGAGACGATCGAGTTCACACTGTACACGACACCCCACTGCAAGCAGTCGTACTTTTCGTGGCCTGGTTGGAAATCATAAGGCCAGAGACCTGTGACGGGTATGCAGTGGAAGATGATCAGGAACAGCTGAGGGATGTAGCCGATGATCATGACCGCAAAGACAATCCTGATAGCCAACACAAATCGCGGATTTCTCGAGGACAGCCGGTGGTAGAATGCCAAGCCAGAGAGTCGGCAGAGCAGCAACGAGGTCGTGTAGATGAGGTGCGCGGCGAAGTCAAGAATCTCTGTCTCCTCCACGGTTTGTATATCGAGGACGTATTGTATGTAGGCAAAATGTCGACCAGATCCCAGCATGATCAGTTTGATACACAACCCAACAAAGGGAATAAATAATATCTGTTAGGCGTCATGTCGGCGGTTAGCCACCGTTCAAAGACATGGAGAGAAAGGGAAAAGGCCATAGTACCCATGATACCACAGTCAGACAATCGTCGAGTCCAAAGCGGCGAAGAAGAAAAGCTCGTGAGAAGAGTCGCAGCGCGACGACGAGAGTGGCGAAAATGGTGACAAAGATGATGCCGGCAATGGCAGGCGCATCTCTGCTTTCGTTCAGATATTCAGCAGTGATTCCGGGAGGAACCATCCCGTCGGCGATCGCTTGATCAACCAAGGGGCCCGACATTCTGACTGCGAAGAAAAGATTCTAGCATGACTGCAGCCATAAGGTAAGTCGTCGCATGCCAGAGCACGAACCAAGAGCGTAGATATATCTCGAAGAAAACCAATGCCGGCGCCGCTCTCGCCCAGGCGTCTAGTGACAAGAGGCGTGTATTCTTCCGAGACTTTCACTAACAAGAAAGGTTTACCGGTGCCTGCCGTCCGGTGCTCTCTGGACTCTGAATGGGCCCCACCTACCGGAGGGATTGTTTCGTGTCAACCTTGTGATGGTGGCCACCATCAGCCGATAGCCGTTGGTCCAGACCTACGGTGTTAAGACGGAGTTTCCGTACACACTGTCCATACAGTACCTGGTCTGGAGGCAGAGAAAGCTCGACCCTGAGAGCTGGTGATTTCTCTCATACGTGTCTATGAAAAGTAAGCGTGATCCAGGACGATGCCGACCTAGCACACTGAGGCCGTCTAGACTCCAGACCTTGGAATGCTGCCTATCCATGTACATTCCAGTCGTCTGCTTACTATCATAGTCAGACGACTATAATATGCGACATAACCTATGTGAGTATTGATGAATATATAGCCCGACCCCATAAAATGTGTTCAAGTGTAGAGTCATTTGGATAAGTGTGTGGAGCCAATTGAACAAAGCTATCTACGTACCCTACTCGGATCTCTCGACACACAATAGCAAAGCCGTTATTTTTCGGCTAAGGAGGCTCACATGTAAGCAGCTACACAACAGCGGATAGTTCTCCCCACCACAAACCTTCAGCTTGGCCGTGGAATAGAGTTTGCCAAGCCAATCCGACAACCTTTGAAGCCGATAGATCGCACCATTACACCAAGTTAAGCGCGCGTGGGTCATGTTGCCGCGGGTATCACTTCTTTTGGGAGCCGTAAGGAGCATGGATCCGAGTTGGCGAATTGGGGCACGTACTCTGTGTTATTGGGCAGGGCTCTGCAGGGCCAAGAATGAACATCACTGCTGCAGATTTTGGCACTTTTAAGTTTTGGGATATGAGTCTGGCGGTTGATAGGTCTCGGAGGATCACGATTCATGAGGGGAAAGATGTAAGACGGCCCATTCTTCTTAGTACCACTCGTACGGGTCAATGTCTAGTTCCTTTTTTGGTCCCTTCGCCTAATAATCACCCGATTTCCAGCACCCGTACCACTCCCATTGGCCATTTGCAGCGAAGGCTGTTAAAGCTTCGGGAAGGCTAGAGAGGGGAGCAGACCAATTAAATAAAATAAAAGCCGTCAAAGGAAAGGTCTAGGCGAGGGTTTTCAAGCCGGCCAAGTCAATGAGGGGGGTCTCTGAGATTCCAGAGTAAGGATGGCAAAACTACCGCAGAGTAAGTAGTCAGGGCATACGGGAATAGACTTTGGTACTAGACTAAATATATGGAGATACCAGACAGGAACGCCAACAACCCACGCACATCGCATGCTAAAAATCAGAACACGTAAACGAAATGAGGATTCGTCTTGTCGGTGACGTCTGGCCCGTCAAGAGATGCGTGTTCTTCCAGAGAGCCCGAAGCCGTGGGCTCCGTCGACAGCAGAGCGACCTTACTCTTGTTGCGGTATCCGTACAAGATCCTCAGCAGTATAGTAACAACGACCGCACCACCGCAGACGCCAAAGACAAGGATCTTGGCGGGTATGTAGTCTGGGGCGTCCGCAGCTCGGAATGTTTGCGGGGCAATGATGTTGGCTATCGAGAAGCCAATGGCCACAATGGCATTGGTCGTGACCCTCTTGGTGTACCCTTGCACATTGGCACCCGCCAGCGCGTAGACGAGGGCAAGAGGCGCGACGTCAAAGTTGATGAGATAGATGCCCGCGAGCGAGTGTGCCTGACTAGCGTTGAAAAAGGACATGAGTGCGGCACCGATCAGTGTCGGTACCATGAGGCAGCAGATGGCGAGCCACCGCGGGAACCTATACAGGATGGCAAAGGTGCCCATGATTGTGGCAAACACAGACACCGCTCCGGATGGCATGTTGAGCAGGGCAGCCTGCTTTGTGGTATACCCAAAGTTGCGAATCAACGTTGCCGAGAACGTGGTGATGATGCCCGACGGGATGACAATGAGGACGGTGTTCACAAACAAAAGCCACACCTGAAGGTCTGAGATGGCTTCCCACATACCGGCAACGTGGAATGTCTTTCTACCGTTGCCACCTTGATCCCGCAAAAGGCTCTCCTGCAAGCTTGCCTTTTCCTCTTCTGTGAGCCATTTGGCGCTGAAAGGCGAGGAGGGCATCCAGAAGGTGACAGTCACGCCAATGAGGAGGTTGAAGGCACCCACCGCGAGAAACATGATGCGCCATGATTCGAAGCCGGACGTCGATCTTCCGGATTGGGCAGCATAGGAGATGAGTCCGCCCATCGTCTGACCCAGGCCGAGACCGCAGTACCAGAGCCCAGTCCGTGGGGTTGCTTGTTGGCGTGTGTACCACTGCGACGTGATCATGATAAGAGCAGGCGTGATGACGGCCTCGAACATGCCGAGCAGAGTTCGGACAGCAGTGGCGCCCGGAAAGTCCTGCACAGCAGCCGTGCCGCAGATGGTGACTCCCCAGAGGATGACGTTGACGCCGAGGACCTTGCTCACAGGGAGTCTCTGAATGAGATATCCTTGGGGGAACTCGGCGATTGCGTAGCCGATGAAAAAGGCCGTGGCCATCCAGGAAAAGTCGTTGTCCCGGAAGCTAAGGGACTCGGAGAAGCCCATGATGTTGGCGTAGTTGACGAGCACTTTATCCAGGAATTGTAAAAAGTAGCACAGAAGCATGAGAGGGACAATGTGGTAGTCCACTTTGCGGACGACGTTCTTGAGGCACAATTCTGAGGAGCCATTCTCAACGCCCGGGGCTGATGTAGACTCCTTGAGGGTCATCTTCTGATCTGTGGTTGGCGAAGACATTGGCGGGAGTGAGATCTGTGTGAGACTGGAACATCAGCGCCTATTTGATGACAGTAGAGGAGGTAGGTCGCTCGTGCGGGATCCTTACATATGTTCGCTTGTCGCTGGTCAAGCCGTTTGTTGGATCTCATGTAGGAAATAAGAAAAGGACATGGTTTTGCTTATATCGCCTCGTCTGTGATCTGAAGTGCTTTGGTGCGTCACGGTGAAGCAGGGTCACCGATAAGGACCCAGGATTCCAGCCTCCAATCTTGAGACCTCAACGGAGCCGTCGCGTGTCAGCTTGGCAATTCAATCAGAGTCGTGAGAAAGATAGGCGCATGGCACAGCTACGGCGTCGTTCGATGCGACGAGCCGCAGCCTACAGACGAGGTCTGGAATCGTTTGCTCTGGAAGAAGGTCTGCGACAGTATTCCACATTATGGTTGTCGCGCTCAGAGGAGCGGCGCCACCGAGGCTTCCATCATCCGCGTCCCTTGCGACGCCGTCGGAAATGAGGATGCCCATGTCTAAGCTAGACTCGTTGCGGTCATTCTTCAGCCACAGATAACGGCACTCGCCACCTCGCTATCCGGGAGTTTGCGCCTCTAGACGGCGGCATTGCATAAAGCATGTATTCATTATGCGGGCTTCCGGTCACCCGACAGATCCCCGTCGCTTCGGTGAAGCTGCGCGCAATCGAGACTATCCACTCGCCGCTCCCAAGCGCCTAAGTGAGCGAGCAGTAATGTGTCCCTTTGCGCGTCCAGTGACTGTCCGTTGACGATGGTCCGCGCTTCGTGCGGGTTGGCATGCCGTGCAGCGCACTCGCGGACTTGTCCGTCAGAGTATTGCTTATTTTACCTGCCACTGTTCTCAATGCGCTGCCTTCCGCACAAGGAGGCCAGGATAAACAAGACCACATCAACTCACTGCCTGTTCGGGTTCAATTGGAGACAAACCTTGTACTCGGATTCACACGCTCGCCACTTCCAGACACCATCATGCCGAGCAAAACTCAGCCCAACACCAAACTGTCCGTGGCAATCATCGGCTCCGGCCTGGGTGGCCTATCGGCGGCCATTTCCCTTCGTCGGGCAGGCCACCAAGTCGTCCTATACGAGCGATATGACTTTGGCGGCGAAGTGGGCGCCTCTCTGTCCGTGGCATCCAACGGGTCACGCTTCTTGGAAGAATGGAACATTGACATCGCAGCCGCCAAGCCAGTCGTTCTTCGGAAGCTGATTCGCCATGATTGGAAGACGGGTGAGATCCAAGGCACGTATCCGCTGGGAGACTATCGCGAACGATTCGGCACCGACTACAACAACTTTCACCGCATAGACCTGCATCAGCATCTGAAGCACGCTGCCACCTCCCAGCTGGGCGAGGGTGTGCCGGCTGAGCTGAAGACGTGGCACAAGGCTGTGGACGTGGATCCTGAGCTTGGGCGCATCAAGTTCGAGAACGGCAACGAGGCAGTCCACGACATTATCATTTGTGCCGATGGCATTCGCAGTGCCATGCGTGAGCGCATTGGTGTCTTGCCCCGGATCCAGGCCAGCACATCTTGCTGCTACCGCTGCATCATTTCGGCCGACAAGCTGCGCGAGCTTGGCCTCGACGAGTACCTCAGCAACTATGCGATTGAGTTCTGGGGCGGCGACGGCATTGACAAAATTGTTCTCTCCTCATGCAGCGACAACAATGTCGTCTCCTGCTACTGCTTCTACCCTGCCAGCAAGAATGACCTTCGAGAAGATGGCTGGGACATTTCGACCACGGGAGAGAATCTGGTGGCCACGTTTCCCGATCTCGATGAGAAGCTCAAGACACTGTTCCTGAATGCCGAGGACATCAAGATGTGGCGGTTGTACAACCATGACCCGTATGAGTACTGGGTTCGCGGTCGCTGTGCTCTCCTTGGCGATGCCGCTCATCCAATGCTGCCCGATCAAAGCCAGGGAGCTTGCATGGCGATCGAGGACGCGGGCGCTCTCGGCATCATCTTCTCGGATCAATATAGTCATCTGAGTATTGGAGAGCGGCTCAAGCTGTACGAGATGGAGCGCAAGCCACGGGCCACGCAGCTTCAAGAGGCTAGTCGAAGAGCACGCCTTGACCTGAATGAGCGTATCGGGTGGTCAAGCAAAGCAGACAAGCCTGGGAAACTGACAATAGAGGAGGTATGCGGGTATGACATGCACCAACATGTGGCTGCCTTGGTCGCAGAGTTGTGATTTCATCAATAGAAACGTGAATATTCACTCTGATGTACTTTGTCGCTCAGAAAATCACAAGGCCGCTCATCTCTTCGAACCTCATTCTCGCCCAATTGACAATCGCCCCTGTCCCCTCCAAAGCATCCCTTTGCTCCCAAACCTTCTCCACAAGATCCCTCGCGCAGTACACATACCCGAACCCGTACGTTCTCTCCATGACCATGAGACGATCCTGTATGATGATCCTCTGCTCCAGGCCCCCACATGCACCGCCGGCCATGACCAAGGGGAAAAGCAGGCAGCCCTCCAGCGGGCTACCATACCTGATCTCCTGCACGGCCCCGAGTATCCTGTCGACGCAGCGCGGGACGAAATCGTGTGAAAGCTTGTAGCCATCCCTGATCTGATGAAGCCGGAGTCGGAGGGCCCATTCGTAGGCAATGGTTGCTTGGAGGGTGTCGTGGTCGGGTCGCGAGAGGGAGGTGAGGTTGGCGACGGCCTGGGAGAGACCACCGTACTCGAAGCTCCAGTGATCCAACAAGTCCTCTGTCAGCGCCGTCTCCTGAAGGAAGCTGTCCTCTGACTGCGCGTCTATCCTGGTCTTGCGCTTCTGGGCGAGGTTGTTGATCTTGTCGACTAGATGGAACAGTGCTTTGGGCACACCGTACACGGCGGTGTCGTGGTTGCTCAGACGAGAGCTCAGTCTGCTCAGAAATGCAGCATTTGTGTCGTTTTTTTGCATCACCGGTGGAGCGCATGTGCTGGTCGTGGTCGCACTGTCAAGAAAGCGAGCCAGGTCAACGAGGAAGGCGTATTCAGAGGCTAGGTCCGTCACATCGGCCGTGGCTCTAGCAGCCATGAGGCGCTTGGCGCCCTCGAGATGATGTTTCCACCCGGACGACTGGCCGTCCAGGATCTCATTCAGACACAGCAGGAGACATGCCGCCAAGGCAACGTCCGTTGTCTGTTGGCTGGTGGTGGAGAGCATGCCAGCCAGCGCCTGTGTGGCCTTGGCCTGGTGCACGAGTCCGCGCTCGCTCAGACGTGGCTGCGTTCGCTTCCAATGTGAGCCACTCAAAGCCAGTACACAGTGACGGATAGTGTCATCCGACACAGCCATTGGTAAGATGTGGAGGATGTAGGGGTTGGAAACATTTGACTGGGACGTTCGGCAGAGCGTATTAGCGACGACAGCTGAATAGTGGTTGAACAAGGCTTTGTCGTCTGCGGACGTTAAGTTTGGCATGAGACTTGGGATATAGAGATTCAGAGATCCCTGATCGGGCGAGGTCGCAGAGAACACCACAGATTCGGCTGCCGAGCCCCCAAGGGATGTGGCTGTACCGGACGCTGTTGAGTCCGTGGTGAGGTCCCACTGAACGTCAATTGGTGACAGACTGAAGTCGAAGAGGATGTCGTCAGCCCAGGGGTTTTGCATGACGCCGCCATCACTCGCTATCGCGCCGTTGTTTGTAGATCCGAGCCCTGAAAGCTGTGCGAGCGCCGAGCCCCCATCGCAGAGTGTCTCTGTGCACTCAAAGCCGTCCATGGCCGAGGAAGCTGTTTGGAGTAATGGGAAACTGCCGTCGCGTTCCATTCCATCCGCGTCTCTCCGACGGTCTGAAGGCCACACACAGTCGAGCTGCAATCTGACACAATCGCCACAGCGAGGCTTCTGCTCATCACACTTCTTCTTTCGCTTCTTGCACCTGAGGCATCCAGTCTGCACCCGCCGAATCCGTGCTTTTGGTGGTGTTGGTGTGAGGCCGTCTTGGTCATGGGCTGTTGTCACCGAAAGGTTGTTGTGCTTTGAAGACCGAGGCTCGCATGGGACACTGAGTCGCGCACATCGGGAGCATGGTGTTTTACCGTCACAGACTTGTTTGATCTTAGCGCACCTAATGCAGACGTTTGACTGCGTCCACCTGGGCGAGGACATGATGCGGCCCGTGGTATATGTGGTCAGCGCGGCCAAGCGTGCAATGGACGTAGGATGGAGGGGATGAGACGGACAGGACAGACGCGTCCCTGCATTTTACGATACCTCTCAGGCTTATCAACGCCAGCTGAGAATGCGGGGAAAGTGGATTGCCACCTATCTTCAACGTGGAAACCCGTTATCTTGATCCACAGCCGCGCCTTGGTAGCGTCGGTGAACCGCACTTTGTGGCTGGGCCACGCCGCCACGGTATCCGGAGAGACACGATCACCTTTCACCACGGGCAAGTGATCCCAGTTAGGTCGCTTGGAGCATTCATACACTACCACACGATCTACCAAACTGCCCAGATGATTCTGTGTGCAGGCTTCAGCTATCATACAGAGCGTGGCCGATGGCCCTTGCTGACTGGTCTATGAATTCACTGGCCTGCCACAAGTCCTTGTCCATGTGCATGAAGGGGTGAGGCACTCCAGGGAACCTCTTCATCGTGACCTGCACTCCATTCTCGATCAGTTTCCTCCCGTAAGCCTCCCCTTCGTCGCAAAGGGGGTCCGCACCGGCCGTGAATATCACAGTCGGAGCCATGTCGGCAAAGTTGTCTGCCACGAGGAGGTTGGCAAAGAGACCAGGCATGTGCTTTCTCTTCTCTGCAATCTCCTCGGGCGTTGAGCCGAGCGAACTCCATTTCAGTTTGTCAAACCACACTAGACGGCCCCAGTTGAGTGTCGGCGCATGCTCGTTTCGCTGCATTGACGCAAAGGGAGAATCTGCCGCTGTCTGATACTGGCTGATGTCGTCAATAACCGGGGTGCCTACTGCTACCAAGCGAAGGGGTATGCCAGCATCGCGTGCTAAATGCCCTAAAGCGAGACTGATGAATCCGCCTGCCGATACGCCGCCCACGGATAACTTGTCCGTCATGATGTTGAATTCTTGAGCGCCTTTTTCGAAGATGTACATGAGTGCAGCAAAGCTGTCGGTGATGCCGCACGGAAAGGCATTTTCAGGGACTAAACGATAAGCCACGTCGACCACAATCACATTGGCTTTTTTGCAGATGTGTTTGCAGATGTGACTTTCGGTGTCAAGGTCCCCCAATCCCCAGCCACCACCGTGAAAGTCCAAATGAGCAGGCCAAGGCCCAGAACCCTCAGGCTCATATACTCGCAATTTCAATGTGAGCCCCTCTTGCGTGGTGATTTCCGAGTCATAGATACGTCCAACATCGGGTGCAGGCCCAGTGCCGTACGAGTAAAGGACCGAGTACTTTGTTCTGAGAATATCCAAGTCGATCGGTTTCAGTGGCGTGTTGGCGACGTTGTTGTTGTACAGCTTCTCAAACACCGGGTCGAGCTTGCCGGCCATGGATGGGTGAATAGGCTGAAGGGCCTCGTGCTTTTGTTGATCCGACATGGCGCAATGCTTGTCGCTGAACGAAGGCTGGGTGAAGGATTGGTAGTGTCGTGATGATCAATTGAATGACTGCTGCAGATAGAAACCCAACGAGGGCATCGAAAACAGGATAAGTGATGACCGAGTGAGTCCGAATGACGGAATCCAAGGCAGAGACGGGGCAGTGGCGTCGTCTTTTGCCCAAAGGGCGTCAGCTGATGAAGGCGCAGGCCGCGAGGATGTCGGGCATCCATGAATCAACCAACCGTCGCATCGCGTGTTCCCCGCGCCCGCGGATGCCCCGAGGCGAGCGGCGGACCGAGCAACGTGCATCCATAGCGGCCAATACGGACGTACAACGTGAAGCGACCCTAGCGTGCCTACCGATCCGACGGTCTGGAGTCGTTGGGCCAATAGTTGAGGGCATTCGGCGCGGCGCGGCAATGCTGGCAATCAGGGCCCACGGCCCCCAAGGGTCCATACTGCGATAAGCCGAGTCATATTAAGGATACAGCGCTCTGCAGCAAGTGATGAATGCAAGACCACTTCAGCCTCTGGGATAGCTCGCGAAGCAGAAGGCGCAATGACAATGGACAAACCTGTGCTAATTATTGGCGCGGGCGTTTGCGGCTTGACTTTGGCTCAGGCCCTGCAAAGGGTGAGTTCTGCCCCAGGTGTACAATTGCACATGCTTCGAGAATCAATTAGGCTGACAATCACCCAGTCCGGCATTCCCTTTGAGGTTTTTGAGCGCGATGAGCACGTTTCCTCACGGGGCCAAGGTTGGGCGATAACTCTGCACTGGGCACTCCCATATCTCAAAAAGATGTTTTCCGAGCAGACGATGACGGACATTGATTCCGTGCAGGTGGATCCTGATGCGGACCGCGACGGCCAAGGCAAATTTGTCTTTATCAATCTCAAAACTCTCGAACCTCGTTTTCGAATCCCGCCGAGCCAGCGACGGAGGGTCAGTCGAGAAAAATTACGACGCGTCCTGCTGCATGGCGTATCACACAAAGTGAACTGGAACAAATCGCTGTCCAGCATATCGCAGACACCAGATGGAGTGGTGGCAACCTTTGAGGATGGTAGCCAATTTGAAGGAAGCATAGTCGTGGGAGCGGATGGAACGAATTCGAAAACACGCAAAATTCTCGTCCCAGACAATCATAAAAACATCAGACTGCCGGTCAAGTTCGTGGGATCGGCTGTGAAGATGACCAGCAGCCAGGTGCAGCCGCTCCGTGCCGTGGATCCTCTCTTGTTCCAAGGCTGTCACCCCGAGACAAAAGACTTTCTTTGGGTGAGCATGCTCGACACTCCCGGCGTCAATGGCACCAAGGACACTGAGGAGGAGTTGTATCAAGTGCAAATCAATCTCTCGTGGCTGACACATCCTGGGGATGACGACACCAAATTGAGCGATGCGGCACGGTTAGCTGATATGAAGCGCCGTGCACAGAGATTCCATCCTGTGCTGCGCGATGCCGTGCAGTCTATACCCGAGGAATCGCAAGTGCTTGAGATTGTCCTTCAGGACTGGCCCTGCTACGACTGGAACAATCGAGGTGGCAGAGTTACCCTGATTGGCGATGCTGCGCACGCAATGACAATGTATCGTGGAGAGGCAGCGAACCACGGCATGCTAGATGCTTGCAGACTCTGGGAGACTCTGGAAGGAGTGTACAGTCGAGAGGTTGATTTACGAAAGGAGATTGATGGGTTCGAGGCGGAGATGAGGGAGAGAACTCAAGCGGCCGTGCTCCTGAGCCGACAGGCCTGCTATGATGCACATGACTGGGCAGGACTCAATGAGAACTCGGCTGTCCTTAAGAAGCGAGCTATATATGAAGCTCGCACTTGATTGGAAATGAACGATAAACAAAGCGTTGACTTGGAAAGCTTGTGCAATGACAACAAACATAACATGTCATGACCGCCTGTTTTTGATTGTGCTAAGGGCTGACTTGAGATTCTTTAACGGGATATGAAGTCTGATGGGATGAAACTACCTATATAACTAACTCTATGAACTCTTTCCAATGCCACTGAGTGCTGTACAGCACGTACGTAACTGCATTCCTTGGATGAAACAGTCATGGTGTAGGGTAGGGAAGGCCGGTACGCGTTTCCACGTTAGAGTGCGCGGCACACGACAGAATAAGCAAATGCCCGGCTATATGGTGCCTTGAGTGACCTGGATTTAATTCCTAAATCCTCAAGTTGCAACCGTCATGGTACTCCTTCCATATTCAATACTGGGTGACGCTACCTGCCGTCTGACCGTGCGTCACATGGGCGTAGGGTAGGCATATCGTTACTTACCAGTCGCGCTCCAGCCTCATACGCCTGGTTGACCTTTACCTGATCAAACGCGTCGCATTTTCTTCTACTGCCGCCGTATGTAAGCAGCGATGAGCTCCGCCGCAAATTTTCCCAGTTTGCGCGAGCGCTGCATCTTCTCCCAGATCACGATCACCTGAATCTTGTTGCCGATTCAGTGTATATCGATGTTTATAGGATTGGGTTAATCTCATGACTTGAAGCGATCGAAGGGTTTAGCATATCACTGAATCACCCCCCTAAACCCACGACAGATACTAGCTACGCTACATCCGCTGTGCCGGACCGGAAGCCTCTGCTTTCGAAACCGGTGTCTCAGAAGACTAAACCCAAATCGTACGCGAATGCGCCGAATTTTCCACTGGTGGCATGTTCCGCTGTGGCGACGGCTGTGTCGTCGTCCAGATAGAGGACAGACCCCTTGCTCCTGACCCTGGGGCCCAGGCTACCCAGCAAGACGTCCCTGAGTGAAGGAGCAAGATCGAACGTTGAGAAATCGTTTCTGGTTCAGATGAGAGACAAACATGCTTAACTGTCGATTGCTACAACTGCAGTGAGGGCGGTGTTGTGGACAATCCGACGGTGGTTCCGGATGAAAGCAGTGCGTAGCAAAAAAGGCCTGAACATCTATCTTTGCAATTCCCTAAATCTTCTCAACTATGGCCAATTGATATTCCTCATATTATCCTCTCGCTATTATATTACGTATGGCTGCGACAAGGCTCAGAAGTCGGCAGCTGCGATGGCCACCCCATCAACAAGATCAAGTCATGCCATTTTTCTCTGCTTCCTTTGTCACTCCGTCTCTTCATTTGTAAGTTGTAATTGTTTGATGACTCATGCCTAGTCAACCTCAGGTCTTTTTCTCACATAATCTCAAGTGGCAATAGAGATTTGTGACACAAAACCATCATGACTAAGGCATACACCATAAGACTTGAAGTTGTTGGCCAAAGTTTTACTGTATTTCAAACGAGTGTCGTTCTAATCGTATACGTAGCGATTCCACATCCCCTTCGTCTGAGACATAGTGCCCCTACTACTTCGGATCCGAAACAGTTCTCTTCACATCCTCGTGACTTGGCGTTTAGCAGTTGTAGCAGGTGCAGATGTTGTTGCTGGCGCAGTAACCGCCGCAACCAGTCTGGAAGATGCACTTGAGTTTGGTTAGCATGAGGGTGCCTACATTCTCTACCAGGTGAGGGAATCAACATACCGAGGCGTAGCAAGCCTGATCGCCTAGGAAGGTGCAGGTGGTACCGCCGGGCTGGCGCTTCTCAACCTCGGCCTCGGCAGCCTGGGCGGCCTCTACCTTGTCGAGGGCCTCCTGAAAGTAGGTGTGCAGCCGGTCGAGATCGGGGGACTCGGGAAGGACGGTGTCAGGGGCAGGAGCGGCGCTGGAGAGAGCGGCGGAGGCGAGGAAGGCGGTGACAGTGGCGGCGAAGAACTTCATTTTGATGATTTGCTTGAGGGTGTTTGGATCTTAGGGAGGTGGTGAAAGTATTGTGGGTTGTGAGTGTGTTGAGCAGAAAACAGACTGGTCAGACGGGAGGGCACCGGGGTTTATATACTTGTTGGATAACACGTTCAAGTGTCTTCTGTGGTATAAGAGGAGCTTGTGGGGTTGAACGACTGCTTGGAGGCATCAATGGCCAAGGCGTTCGGATACCTTCCCTGGTGGCGATCGCAATGTCGACGTGGATCCACTGCCATGTTTCGAGGAGCGTGGTTGAACGGACCTGGCGTACTTGCAAGTTAGAGCCTTTGCTCTGAAGCTTCTTTCCCACATCGGGAGAGATTCTGACGAACGCTCTGCCAATATTGACCTATCCTCGGTACGATTCTGGGCTCTACGGTACTGCACTATCCTGGGATGAGGAGGTTCGGGCAGACTGATCAGTCAAAGAGAAGCCTGTACTTGACGCCGGACTGCACAGAAAGTCGACTCAACTTAGGTAGAGTAGAGCTCTCGTCTGGGGGACAAGAAGGAGCTATCGTCATAGCGCAACGCACAAGGCCGCGTCACCTGGTCGCCGAGCGGCCTGAAGGGACTGACCTGCCGGGCTTGGAAAGGGGACGGAGGTAGACGAAGTGGACAGTGTTCTCGCAGTCGTGGCACCAATTCGGCTGAGAGTGCGAAGAGATTGGGAGCAGACTGGTGCAGATGGACTGAATAGCGCAGGGATACTCGCAACGATTACGTTGGAAACACGGCAGCATGCAGATCATTCAGCAGTGCTACGGGGTATTCTCCGAGAGCGGCAATAGCAAATTCGTAAGTTGCAGAGCAGATCAACCCACGATGGTGCACCATTGTCCTATCATAATGCCACAAGACTTCACGGGCTCGTCGGGAGCTCCACGGCCGCGATGGTCCGAGACTATGTCCTAGCGCCGGAGGTGATGTGATGCGCCTACAAGCGATCGGCCAGAAACAAGAGCAGCCGGTCCTGGAGGCTGAAACACGAGGATCATGATATGAATTTAGAAGGTAGACACAAAATCTCTGACTCGGTGGCTTGCGGGGAACGCAGTACCGGAGCTTGGCAGCGGCAATGGCCGTCTACAGTGTACACCAACCCCACTCCCACCTCGCTTCGGACGGTACGTGTACCTGTACCGCATGCCAAGCGCATGCAAGAGAGAGATCCGCCGGCTTTTTAAGGTTGAATAGGACTTGTCGATTGGTTGGCTGGATACGCACTGCAGAGGCCACATCACCCTCGCACTGCAGTCCCGTCGTGGAAAAGATCTTCTCGTCCATCTGCACGTGGCTACAGGCCCCCGGGGCATTGGACTGGCCTGGCCACCCGCCAACCCTAGACCAGACGACACGCCATGTTTGGTGCGTCGGCACAATCGCTTCAATGGTACTCCTCAGACATTGGGACTTGAGCCAAGAGGGCCGACTGCCAGGGCGTTTTAGCCCAGCCACGTACATGCTGAGAAACTTGCCGGGCGAGAGCTGCCAGGTGGAGCCAAGGGGATACAGCGTGGAGGCCCCTGTCTAGTTAGGCTCTGGCGATCAACCGTAACCCTACATATAGTATATCTGTTCCGCTGCGGGGCGATCGGCGGTTCAGAGATTCTTAGGGCTCTCCGGAACAGGGGTTTGAGTAGGCCTGCCGAGAGGAAAGCCACCACCAATGTTCCGATATTGCGTGCAAGGGCACTCTACGCATGCGAGACACGACGCCACCTCATCACACGCTACCCGACTATGTACAGGAAATCACCATGGTTTGTCCGAAAGTGTGCCTGAGCAAGTTCTTGAGACTCGGGGTGGAGAAAGAGTCCACAGTGAAACACGTCAAGTTTATCAACGATTGCACGATGAAGTTACAAACTGGTCTTCCTCCGTATCGCGATGGGCCTCGTGGCGCTAAGCCCGGCTCGAGCTGTTGCCCAGAATATTCTCCCCCTCCCGTTTCCTTTATCCGCCAGAACATAACAAGGGCAAGGAAGAAGTCTACCCAGTAATTGTCTCCTCTGGGAAGCTGCAACAATGTATCCCCGAATGTCCTCGCTCTTGGTCGCGCTCCCCTTCCTATCACGGGTGTCACCCACACCCTCCCCTGCCGACACACTCACCAACCATGACCTTCGCAATATCCCCTCCCCAGGTGACGATTTTGACGTCGAGACGGGCTCACTCCTCGCACCGATCCTCGTCCCCCGCGGCCCCGGCACAGAGGGATCTCACAAGGTCCAGCGTCATCTTGTCGACTTCTTCACCGCCAATCTCCCATCATGGGTAATTTCGAGTGAGAACAGCACAAGCAGGACGCCAGCGACCGGAGAGCGGGAGGTGCCGTTCTCAAACTGGATCTTTCGGCGCGACCCGCCCTGGGCGGATGTGGGGAGCGTCACACGTCTCACGTTCGCTGCGCACTTTGATAGTCTGATGGAGCCCCAAGGTTTCGTCGGGGCGGTCGACAGCGCGGCATCGTGTGCTATGCTGTTGCATCTTGCGAGGAGCATCGATGCGGCGCTGGGTGCCAAGTGGGCGGCCATGGAGGAGAATGGCGTCGACACCTTGAGGGATACCCAAGGTGTGCAAATCATCTTTTTTGATGGCGAGGAGGCGTTTGCCGAGTGGTCCGACGCCGACTCATTATACGGGTCAAGGTACGCTCCCGCTCAGCAAGTCTATCAAGAATCAGAGGATCTACATTTCAGGGCTGACAAGATCCAGGTCACTGGCCAAAGAGTGGGAATCCACAAAGTACGGCGTGCTGTCGTTGTACCGATCCCCCCTCCAAGCCATCGACATCTTCGTTCTCCTTGATCTGCTCGGCGCGCCGTCCCCCAGCGTCCCCTCGTACTACCTGCCTACACACTGGGCATACCAGAAGATGGCTGCCCTCGAGCGCCGTATGCGCGCCCTCTCCCTGCTCGAGTCGTCCCCACGGCGCCCCTTTCTTCCCGATAGCAAAAGGGACGCTACCTCGTTTGCAAGGGGCTTTCTCATTGAGGATGACCACATGCCCTTTATGCGGCGGGGCGTGGACGTGCTGCATGTGATGCCAAATATGTACCCCCGGGTGTGGCACACAATGGAAGACAATGGGGAGCACCTTGACCTTGACACGTGTAGGGACTGGAGCCGAATTGTGACTGCTTTTGCTATGGAATGGCTCGGGTTGGGAGAGTATCTACCGGGGCGTGTGTAGAATATATAACACTAACAAAGAACATCATAAGGGAAGGTGGCCTGAATGGAGTCTGCTACACGTCAATTGTGTACACTAACCTAGATATATGCCCTGGACGAGTATGAAAGGTGAAGCTCGGTGCGACCCTTTGGGCTCTGTAGACTACCTCCGACATACTCGTCTCTTCGATCAGCATCTGCAGGCCAATGGCCCATACCTAATCGTGTGACCGGCACAGGAGCTCTTATCGCCTTAAAAGCCTCTGATTAACAAACGGGCCTGATCGGCGGTAGGCGGGTTCGATTTGGCTGCTGAAATTTGTTACTTTGGTGGGGTTGTCACAGCTGATTTGTGGACATGTTTCCGGTTGCATTGACGCTAAGGCCAATCTTGACTGCAACTTGGCGTGCAAAAGAAAACACACTGTGATCGGGATCCTCGGCAACAAGAACACAATGGACCAGTCATTTTGGATGCGGCGTCGAAAGTGCACAACGCAGCTGACTGGTCGGTATTTGTCCAGCCGCGGTGATCCTACATGAGAAGCTGTTGCCGAGCTCCAGCGTCGTCCTGTTGATCCTTCCAGTTGATTGTTCTAAACCGACTGTGGAGATCTGATCTGCCCGTCCTCGGTGATGTAACATTCCGCTAAAAAATTGGAAATGGCGAGGGCCCACTTACCGCTGTCAACGGACGGGTCGATGATACAGCTCTTGTCGTGCGCCGATCACTTGCCGTTTCGGGGCCATAGGAGGCCATCTAAATGTGGCCCTTGTGCAGCCAGAAACTCAAATGAGACCTGTCAAGCCCCAAGGCATATCTGCTGTCCCAGTTTCCCAATAGAATCCTCCATGCTGATCAACAATCGTCAGTCGTATCACATTCCGAGGACACTTTGCCCGTAGAGGGTCAGAGGAGAGACACGACGAAAGGATGTCTCCCGACCATTCCTATTGACGACATAGCTACTAGAGTGGTTGGAATTCTTGGGGCCGTCAGCCGTATCACATTCCAAGGACAATTTATTTTTAGAGGGTCTAAAGTGAGACACGCCGAAGCGTTTCTCCCGATCGTCAAATCGATATCATAGATACTAGAGTGGACGTCACAGACACGGAATCATTGTCTAGAGCGAGCAAAGGCTACCAACGAGCTGTGAATACAACGGGCAGTCTGCGGCCGTGATCTGCCAGCTGTATGGGCGGGGTTTGTCCCCTCAACCACCGACGAGGAAAGTAAAAAGAGCTTAGGCTGAAGCATAAGTGCGAGCTGAAAGAGATCTGTGGAAGGAAACAGTACGCACAATGGCGTTGCGCCGAAGATCACAACGGTAAATGTGAATCATTGGAATGCGAGTCAACATGCTCGAGCAGCTGTTGAAGTCTGTAAAGGCGTATGATCACTATATAACTAGATGGGAGCTGCAGTAGATGAAAGATGTGTTTCCTCTGTCTCTCAACTTGAGCTTCCATCGATCCGATCTACATGCTGCTTGCTGTCCTTGCACAAACTCACCAACAATTACGATTACTGACCTCTGGACGCTCAGAGAGTAAAACTTCTGCTCTCAGATACTGCTGCGCTGTGCCAAACAAGAGCAAACAACCACAACACATTCTTACCCCCGAACCGAGCCACAGCCTCGACCAGCCTTCGAACCGTCACCTGTAACAATACCACAACATCTCCTGAGCCATCAAGGACTTTGGGAACCTAAAGAGAAGAGAGTAACTTTAACATCTCCTTCGACGCTCGCAGGAGGCTCAACTCCCGAAATATCCTCAAGAGTGTCAACTCCAAACAATACGATTATAAAGGCCTCAAACCTCACAAGACATATCTCCAAAAGAGTCACCACCTACCACCACCACGATGCCCGCCCTCGTCTCCCATCGTCACTACTCTTTCGGAGCCCCCCGGTCCCCCAGTTCCCGCCGCCAATCCAGCCACCTCGAGCACCACCAGACCCTCTCCAATGGCGGCATGGCCCAGTCTATCTCCTCCCTCAAGATGACACCGAGACGATTCAGCAAGCGGCCCGCCACCAACATCACCAACGTGGTCTCCACCATCAAGAGCCGCAGCAATGATGAGCTGGGCCCCGGTGTGTCGCCCCAGATCTTCGGTACTTCGTACTCCTCTATGTTGGAATGGTTCAGCACTCAGCGCATGGCTCTTCTTCCTCCCGAGGGGAGTGATTATGATAAGGTGTTGGCTTGGGCGCATCTTTTCGTGGAGAGGTTAAACTCGTTTGATCTTGCCATCGAAGAATTTGCAGGCGACAGTTATCTTGCGACCCAACTAGCGTATGGCTATTGTGCTATGCTTCTCGAGGTATGCTTGTCTCCCCGCGCTTAGCACTCCGCAACTCTTATACTGACGAGCTGTTCTAGCTTGGACAAGAGAACGCTTCCGCACTCACCATATCCTTCGGTTTCTTCCACAGCGTATCCATGCCATTCCTCAACCTTCTCGAACGAGCAGAACTCTTCAACGCCAACCACGAGATTCGCGAGCAGCTAGTCCTCGCTCTCGGGGATCTCGTCAGCCTCGTTGCCAGCATCTCTACCCACTTCCACAAGGCCGTCCATGGCTTGCACGGATCCTCTGTTTCAATTGACATCTATCGCGTGTTCTCGAATCAGATTGACACGTTCCGGCAGCGCTGTGAGAAGGTCTCTGTGTTGCTGTGGGGGCAGCAGCTGCTCAAGGAGAATGTGCCTCCCGGTAAAGGTAAAGTCCCCTGAACTCGACTTCATCGGACTATGCTAACATTGGCGCTCGCAGTGGATGAAATCGGCCTGATAAAATCATGGCTCTCCCCTGACGATGCCGTGGTCGCTCGAGTCGCAGACAGTGCCTCTCATCTCGCCCACGACCGTCAGGAGCTGACCTGCCTGTGGATGGGGCCAAGACTGACTCGATTCTTGTCCAGCCCGGCAAAGACCCTTTCTCTAGCAGGTAAGCCTGGGTCGGGCAAGACGGTGTTGGCCTCGGTCGTCGTTGATCATCTACAACACCCCATTGGTGGCGTATTTTACAGCACTTTGTACATCCCTATCAGTAAGTTCTTGAACTGTTGTATCTGTGATCTGAGAGCAACACTAACGGCATTAATCAGATGCCAGGATCCCAGCTGGAACAACTTCCCATGCCATCGCTAGCACAATCCTCTTCCAGCTGCTCGGCAAGCGTATCGGCAACGTCCAACTCTACCAGATGCTGAGTGACGCCTATAAGCGCAGCAAACTGATCACCAGCGCTGCCGAGTACGACGGGCTCCTTTGGAATACCGTCGAGGCAGCGCTCGGGGTCTCCGTCCAAGGTGCCAGCGAGCTCGTCATTGTCGTCGACGGCCTCGATGAGTCATCTTGTGGCGAGAAGACCCTCATGAACAACCTGGTGTCAGTGACCCGCGATGCTCCTAATGTGAAGCTCATCACCTTCGGCGCGGAGAATTCTGCGCCGTCTTCGCAGCATGAGTGTGTCCAGATCAGCAATGACCTTGTCTTTGACGACATCTCTGCAATTGTTCGCAGCAACTTGATGCTGAAGGGGGCGTTTTCTGGGCTCAATGAGATGGCGCAGGAGACACTTGTCACCCGACTCGTTGACGCTGCCAATGGGTCGTTTGTCTGGTCCAAACTGATCACCAAAATTGTTCGCGAAGAGTCTAAGCCGGAGGGGCTGAAGAACGCTGTCGAGACCATCGTCTCCTCGAAACCGTCGATAACGGATCTCGTGTCCCAAGTCGTATCTACTTCGTCTACCACTGTAGAAGCCAAACACATGCTCTTGTGGCTGGCTACAGTGGAGCGTCCTCTTCATGTACAGGAGCTTGCCGCTCTTCTCTCGATCCACGTGGACAAAGTCTCTGTCTCTGACGACGAGGTTGACACTCTGCAAGTCCTTAAGCCCATCAAGGCCTTGGTCTTCCTTGAAGATGAACTCGTGTACCTCCGCCATGCTGTCATCCGCCAGTCAGTGCAGGAGCTCTTCTCCAAAGGCGCCCTGATCCCCAATCTCAAAGACCGTCACGCCGATCTCGTCACCAGACTCTTGGTCTACACCAGGACAGTCTCGCTCCAACAGCGTGACGTGTCCCTTTCTTCAATGGAGCAGGCAGATACCACTGCTCTGGTACATAGGCATATTCTTCTCGACTTTGCCTTGAGGTATTGGCCTCTGCACCTCCGCAACACATCCGTCTTCCTAAAAGATGGCTCTCGTGGTGTTTCCAAAGATATCAGCAAGATTATCCCCACGAGCATTGCCGTGGTGCAACTTCAGCACTCGCTTTGGGAACATTCGCTCCCAACGCCTCTTCTGTTTACCTATAGCACCATGGCCTCAGATGTTCTTCGTGAAACCCTGACGCCCAAGCACGCAGCTCCCCTCCAAAGCACCATCCTCGTGGCTCAACTGCTTCGCCAGATTGGTAGACCTGCAGATGCTACGCCCCTAATCTACCAGGCTGCGCTGACGAGCCACTCTCTCTTGACCACCGAGAGCGTTGTGACCATGCAGCTCATGCGTCTCTTCCTGGAGCTGACTTCCGATCAAGTCACACCATCGAAGACAGATATCATGGTAAAGAGAGAGAAATGTCTCCTCTTACTTGTGGAATGCTACAAGATCCACTACGGTTCGTCTTCGGAAAGTGTCATCACCATCTGGAGGCAACTGGCAGAGCACTATCACCTGATCAAGGAAGTTCAGCAGGCTCATGAAATTGAGGGTGCAATTCAGAGCGTCGCCCACGCTGATGCTGCGCATCACGAAGCCAACGGCACCACTGGAAGCTTGGCTGTGAAGCTACGGGCTCCCAAGGATCAAGGCCCGTACTCTCGTCAGACTTTGATCCTCGACACGGAGTATGATGACGAGGTCGACTCGACCTCGGGTTTCAACTTCGGACGTTCCCTGGAGATGGTGCACAAGTACATCTCGCAGGAGCATTACGAGGCCGCTGAGTGTGTTTACGTCCAGCTTTGGCAACAGGCCATCATCGAGTGTCAATACTCGGCCTCCTCCCACTCCCAAGTGCAAAGCCTGAGTGCCACGCTCGAGTACAGCAAGTTCCTCCATTCCCGCGGGCGTACTGATCAGGCTGCATCCATCCTGACCAGCTTCTGGCAGGACTTCCACAACGGCACATTGCACAACGAGGCCTCCCTTCTCCATCTTCGAGATATTGCCTACTTTTTCAAGAGCGTGAAGCTACCTTTGCAAGCTATCGCTGTATTCAAGAAGTGCGCATGGTACTATGAATCCACCAACAACACCCAGTCTTCCGTCTACAAGGATTTACGTGTTAGCATCGAGAAGATCATCAGGGAGGTTCTGGAGAGCAGCACTTCCTTCATCCCTGCCTCCTCTGAATCAACTCTGGAGAAGATGATCATCGAAAGAGCGCATTCCGTCCTTGTTGATCAGGTTGTATTTGATGCCGCTGAGAGTCTCAACAAGAGATACGAGGCGCATCAATTCTGGCGTAATTCCACACGTCTTCTGAAGGGTGTCCTCCAGGGTGTATGGCCTTCCTTATTCTCCTCCTCCATGGAGGACGTCGTCCTACCTACGAAGCTCGCTGAGCAGTGTGTCAAGCTTGCGCAGCATCTCAGCCAATGCTACCGCTTCCGACGTCGTCCTTCCAAGGAGAAGGACATATACGTCCGCATCTACCGTGCTCTCCGATCCGAACGCAAGGTTGAAGATCCGCTGCGCAAGGACGTCACATCAGGCCTTCTTCAATGCTATGAGGCCAACTCGAACACAGAACTAGTTATCAGCACACATGAAGAGCTTCTGAACGACTACACACAGTTTTACGGTCCAGAACATGCCACCGTTATCAGGCAGCTCTGGACACTGGCGAATCTGACTCGTCCCCAGCCCGTGTCCATCGAGTATTACCAGCAGATCATCCGCATCCTCAACAAGGGCAATGGCTCGAAGCCTTGTCACCCTGATGCCTTTGAGCCACTTGTCATCGTCGCTACAGACATGTGGACCCAGAGCCGCTACATGGATGCCGCCAACTTCTACGCGATTCTCTTTACCACGTTCCTTGAGCAGGAGAAGTTGAGCCCCAATTTGAAGGATGCTAGCTTCGTCCGTGAGATATTCGAGCGCTACACACACTGTCTTCGTGTGCTGCGCACCGACTTCAGCACCTTGCATGGCATTACGACGTCTTACAGAACCAAGTGCAAAGCCGTTTTCGGCTCATCCGCCACTGTCACTGTCCTGGCTACTTTGGCCCTTGCCAGAATTTGTCAGGAGTCGAAGCGCTACGAGAAAGACGCCATTACCCTGTACAAGGAGCTTCTCAAGACGGAATCTCATGCAGTCAACCACAACGAGATATCCGCCATTTTGGAGACCTTGTACGAGGATCAGGCCACCCTCGTCGCCAACGCCAAAATGGAGGACCTCTCGTCTGATGAGGCCCAGAAGGCTGAGCAACGCCTCAGAGGGCGCATGACTTCTACTAGAAAGACGTACGGCTGGGCTCATGAGGAGTCGCTTACGCAGTTGACGCAAATGGTAACCTTGCTCGTCATCCGCAATGAGACCAATGCCGCATTGTCTGAGCTGAACGAAGCAACATCTCAGATCCTGTCGTCAACCACCTCCGCGACAGCCTTGTTCAGCGCTGCTTCGTCGATTGCTTCAGCCTACCTCGCCGTCGGCCAGAAGCACAAAGCCCTGGAGCTCACCGACGATATCTACCGTCAGATTATCCTGCGAGACAGCAGCAACTCCAGCAAACTCAACTTTGACTTGTCTGGCAAAATCCAGTCTAGTCTCATCTTCTTGGCGGAGATGAGACACTCTTTGACTCATCAAAGCTCAAGTGTCACTGAAATTCTCTCGACATTGACGACCGAGATTACATACTTTGAGGATTTTGAGAGATTGACCAAGGCCAAGGACAGCAGCCTGCACTCCGTTCTTGTGTCGGCCACCCGTCTCTACCACTTCCTGCTATCACACGACAAGGAAGCTGCGCAGCGAGTTCTGACGGAGCTGAAAAACTACTTCATCAGAACGGAGGGGAAGCGCATCCAATGCACAGACCCTGGGCAAGTCCATGAGTTCGTCTTCACTCTGATTGAGTATTTCAGGGTGTATCAGGTGCAGGACTTGACACGCTCCGTCGGCATTGCCAGCAACGAGCGTGTCATCCAGCTACTCAAGGACCACAAGTTCGACGCTGCTATCAACCTGGCCACCGTCGCCTTCAAGTACATCTCTGCTCAAAGCAGCTACTGCACACCTAAGGTGGTCAAGTTTGTTTTCATGCTGGGCATGAACATCTCTGGATGTGGCCATATCACTCAAACCAAGCAGGCTGTGCACGAGAAACTCCTGGCTACGTCGGCAACTCTGTTGCAGGACGCTCTTCGCGTTACCAGTGACCTGAAGCTCGACCTTGCCCTTATGGAGTCTGACAGCCTCAACAGGCTGATCGGTGTGTTGGGCGAGCAGCAAGCCCACGATACTCTGTCCTGGCTGCTCGGCATCCTCTGGAACAGCCGCGATGTCCATCAAAAATGGGAGCCGAGCGCCACACTGGCCTTGGGTCGTCGCTACATCATGGCGCGCTATCTCGTCGGCGACACATCTGCCGCCGTGCGCCTCGCTGAAGATATTGTATACAACGTCCGTCGCGTCCACGGCCCCCGTCACCACACAACTCTCGACATGTCCGCGCTCCTTGCACAGATCTACACTGGTATTGGACAGAAGTACCAGGCGCACAAGGATGGAGTGGAGCTCGCAAAGCGATATTACAAGAAGAGCAGCGCCACGCACGAGAACATTCTACGTGCCTTCACAGACATGGACCTTGACGCTACTCTCGACGGATCTATGAGTCTAGACGGACACTCCCTCGACCTAGATCTCCACGACGACCTCGAGAGCAGTGTGAGTCCCGAGGAGGCTGTCCGCAAGCACTTCAAACTCCTCAAACTGGCTGTGCAGCGCCTGGGCGAGTGGCCAAAGGATTATACGGAGTACGAGCGTCTGAATGCGGACTTGTACCGCGAGTTCCCAGTCGCGCTCAACGGTGTTGAGGGAGTTGAGAAGTGGGATCTGAAGAAGATGGGCGATGGTAAGGCGGAGAGTGATGAGGATTTAGTGGATGGTCATGTTAGTGACTGGGCTTTGTTTGAGACGGAGCAGTGGTTTGAGGCTGGTGTTGATGAGGCGAACGGGGTGAATGGTGAGGAGGAGTTGTAGATTGATCAGCGGCCCCAGACTCCGGGCATGGGGCGGGGGGTGATGAGGGTCCAGCCCGCTGCCGCTTTTGCCGGCTAGACGCCCGTCGGCCCCGCATCTCATTCGGAGCTTAAGGCCTGAAATTCCACCAATACAGTGTAAACATTTTGGCATATCCCTAAGAACCCCTCGAAGACGGAATTGATGTTTGTCGTTGCTTGCTTTGAAAGGAATGTCCGTCTGCTAAGTCGACTCATTCTCAACAAATGTCATGCAGCTGTAGATGGCGTATGACACTGTGGCTCGCGATAAATGCGACTGCTCTTGGGGTTGTGTATTACCACGTCTAATGAGCTGGACCAGCGAGGGGCGGTCTGCACTATTACCCAGGTCCCTGCAATTTTACAAGTCTTGCAAGAACATCGAGGCACATACCCGACTTTTGATCCGGAACATCAAGAGCTAGTCCGCTGCGACGCGACAGTGACCTACGGCACTGGCACTTGGCGATCGCGAACGAGGTGCTCCACTTGGTCGCCCCGATGGCAAGCAAAAGGGAACTGAAGTGTGCCCTTTACGGTTATGCGGCTCCCTGGGCATGCGGCCCATCCCGTCTGTGCTAACTTCACCCCGAAACACCGGGGCATACGTGTACGCGGCGGACTCTTGGGACAGGGGTTTGCGAGCAAGACGTAAAGCCAAGCGGGCTGCTGTCTGCCCGCAAGAAGTTCAAGCGCAGATCAGCTTCCTCGACCTCTTCCATCGCGAGATTAGACGCTCTGGCCATAGCGAAATTGTGAGCTCACGCGAACAGCTCAATATGGGCAAGAAATTGGCAAATTGGTACTTCGCCCTGGTGGCGGCCCTTTGCATGGTGTTATACGGTTACGATGCATCGGTCTTCAACTCTGTGCAAGGCTCGGACAATTGGTTCAAATGGATGAACGTTGACAAAGACAAGGACACACAGATGCTCGGGTTGAGTGAGTCTGCCCTATCCAGGTGGCTGAATTCCTATTGACATGTCTAGTCAACACTAGTTACACGATCGGTGCCATCGTCGCCGGCTTCTTTCTCGGGGGGCCCTTGGCTGATTATCTCGGTCGAAGATGGGGTATGTGGGCTGGTTGCTTTCTCACCATCGTTGCAACCTTCATGCAAGCCTTCACTCCCCATCACAAAATTGGTGTCTTCATCGCCGGTCGTGTCATCATTGGCATCGGGCAAGGTCTCGCCCTGACTGCTGCACCGGTGTACATTAACGAGATTGCCCCGGCTGAAATCCGTGGAAGGATCATGACGATCTGGCAGATGAACTACTCGGTTGGTAGTTTTATTGCTTACTGGGTCAACTACGCCTGCTCGACTCGTCGCGAGAAGCTTGGTCAGTGGGACTGGAAAATGGTGGTTATGTTCCAGATCCTCATGCCCGCCCTGGTTTGCATCGCTCTACCTTTTATCCCTGAGACGGCGCGCTGGCACATCAAAAAGAACGATAACATCGACGCGGCTCGCGCTTCCCTTGCTCGTATGCGAGGCACCGAGCAGGAGGTCGAGGAGGAGCTTCTCGCCATTCGCAGTGCGGTGGAGTACGAGAAGGAGGCAATCTCGAGCACATCATACGCTGCCTTGTTCCGCGACCCTTCTGTCCGCAAGCGTCTCATTCTCGCCTTTATCCTCAATATTGGCCAGCAGCTCACCGGGCAGGGCACTCTTAACTCGTACTCCACGAGTATCTATCGCCAGATCTGGAACAATCCCGAAACAATTAATCTCATCAATGCCCTCAACGCCACGTTTGGAATCCTCTTCACTTTGAATGCCATGTGGACCTCGGACCGGTACGGGCGTCGCTGGCTGCTCATCGTCGGTGCCATTGGCATGGGCGTTTGCATGTTGGTCGTGTCGCTTGTCGGCCTCAAAACCCCGACAGTCTACATCAAGGAGAGCCCCGACGGCGTCAAGTCGGAGCCGGTTGGCATTGGAATCGTCTTCCTCCTGTTTCTTTTCGCCTTCTTCTACAAGCCTTCATGGGGTGCGACCGTGTGGATGTGGACAGCTGAAGTCTTCTCCATGAACATCCGCGCGCAGGCGGTTGGCATGTCATCACAAATGCAGAACGTCGCCAATACCATCTTTCAGCAATTTTTTCCCGAGTTCCTCGCCAATGAAGGCCTGAAATGCCTCTTCTTCTTCATGTCAGTCAACTTCTGTCTCGCCGCCTTCGTCTGGTTCTTGATCCCCGAGACGAAGCAGGTGCCTCTGGAGGAAATAGACGTCCTGTTTGGCGGAGCTTCTCACTCTGGTAAGGGTGGTGATATTCTTGGTGAAAAGGTGGCGGATCCTTCTACGATTAAGCATACTGCAGAGGGTACCGCTCTCCATGCAGCAACTACTGAGAATCAAACGGTTTGAAGATGTGGCAATCTGGTTTAGGCACCTGCTTTGGATGTTCAGGCAATGAAGGATCAATTCCAGCGCGCAGATAGCGAATTTTTTTTTTTTTTTTTGTCGCTGTGAAGTGTTTCTATTGCATCTCCTGGATGATGATCGGCGTTGCGGCAGCATTAGCCAACGAACTTGGCCTGTTCGATGGCGAAGATGGCGCCAAAGTCAACGAGAACGCAAAGTCAAAGTACGAGAAAAGGCTCCAGCATCGAAGTGTACCTCTGGCCATCATGCTGCACATATAAAAAGAGCAGTTTGCGACCAGACTTGCGCCCAATTTTATTACGTCCGAGCACATTGTCCACAGTGTAACAGCGTCTGTGTCGCTTCAAAGCGTCGCTTATTTCACTCTTGGAGAAAAAGTTTGCCAACGTCAGCAATGTCCCCTGTCAAATATCAGATGTACTTGCGATTGAACTACAGCATGTCAAAGTCTTGGCCAATTCCCTCGGTCTACAAGCTATTGTGGAAAGACGGCTAGCAAGTGCTGACACAGACCAAGGCCAAAACTCCATCGAACTCAGTCTGACAAACTACGGGTTTCTTACGGCTGTTGCTGATAGCTCCTTGCGCACCCTGGATATTGCCATTGATATGCACCAGCGCAACGCTTTACGTTTTGCTCCTGCATCGACATTTGTGCTTATAACGACAGCTTCCGTATTTCCGCTGAAGGGACTGGGCCTTAGTGTCAATATCATCAAACTCAATTCTTCTTTGGAAATTCTTTCTAAGGCCGTCGCAGCGCTGCGTATCAGTAGGCCGGGTGAATTCATCTGGGGGCACGGTACGCGTCCTTGTTCGAGGTACACATGGAGCGCCTGCGTTTGAGCTTCCTACCAGCGGCGCGGCTCCCAGAATTCGTCGCCAGGCATAATGGGATGCCCCAAGACACGCAACAGGGATTCATTGACTGGCCGTAGGACTTTGGGCCATCGCAATTGGGAGGAGACAGCGGCGTGTTTGGTGGTAGCTGGCTCGCTTTACCTTTCAATTCATCGTTGCTTCCATTCATCCCCGATGAGTGCCAGGGCTTTCAGGGCCTTGGAGCCCACTCACTAGACTTGATCTGAAGCCTCGTTTCGAAGTAGTAGCTGAATCCAAAAACGGATGGGAAAACCAGGATCTGCTCGTACCCCAATCTTCCGACATTTTCCAGCCGAGAGTGATAGCGTAGTTCGGCCTTTAATCACGAGGACCCATGGAAACTAGTAATAATGAAAACATTGCAACCGAGCCTGCTTCATTGGCTCTATGACTCGTGTGCGTTGCTTGGCCGTCGGCATCCAGAGGTTTCCGATCTCATCCGGCACGGCATAGTGACGACCCGTCGGGTGGGCTCCAAACTCACATCTCCGCAGATTACGACTCTATTAATGAACTTTGCTGTCTGGTCCACGAGGGAAAGCTCAACCTGGGTTCTTCTAGGGTACACTGTGCACCGTGGATGGGAGCAAAGGATTGGTTCTCTCCTTGCTGGTTATAACAATAGCCTTCGACGTCCACTTCGATCGTATTCCGGGCAGCACCTTCCATACTCAATTTCCCAACACAGAAATAACATATTCACTGCACGAGTGAGCGGCAAAGACCGAGCGCTTGCGTCTACTGATGTGGCCAACTCCGAGAAGGCCCGCCTCGAGGAGCTAGAGAATGGCCTCGATGCCAACTTCAACAACGACGCCAAGTGGCCCGCCAGGTTAGATGGCACGAAGAAGCTTATCCGCAAGCTCGAGTGGATAATTCTACCGGCCCTCTGAATCATGTACTGGCTCAACTACCTGGATCAGAACGCCATCACTGTGGCTCGACTCGAGATTCTCCAAGACGACCTTGGTATCACTTCGACAGAATACCAAACTTGTGCATCGATCCTATTTTTTGGATACATTCTGGGCCAGGTTACATGCAGTTTGTCTAAACTAGTGACGGATTCACCGCCCACACTAACACCAGATAGATATGCTTATGACCCGAATCCGACCGGCCTGTTTCATAGGGGGAGCCATGGCCCTATGGGCCGTTGACAGCACCCTCACCGTCATTGCACACGATTTCAAAGGCATCCTTTTCACACAATCTTCCCTCGGCGTCGTGGAGGCACCTTTCTACCCAGGCGCCCTGTACGTCCTGTCAGTGGCTTATGAAAGGCATGAGGTTGCCGTTCGTATCTCCATTCTGTTGACAGCCAATAACTGCGGCACTGCGTTTGCAGGTTTCATCGCTATCGGCGTCTTCGAGATGAGCGGCGTCGCTGGCCTTGCCGGCTGGTGGTGGCTGTTTATTATCCAGGGCATCGCCACTTTTGTCCTGTCATTCATGTGCATTTTTGTGCTGTCAAGATAGCCACACAACACCTGGTGGCTGGATGAAGATGAGAAAGCAATGGCACACTCTTGTATCGCCGAGGATACGGTTCAGCTCCGCGCCAACACCAGTACCCCAGTACATGGACAAGTCTGCCGGAAACCCTCAAGGATGAGTATCTGTGGATCTTGATTCCCCTGCGGCATCTACATCTGGCTGCCAGCAAATTCAAGAACTGCTTCGCTAACATTGTCGACAACCTTGGGTTCAGTCGTAACGTCACATTGGCGTTGACGTACCAGTGTGCCCACTGTCAAACCACAGGCCGAATTTCTCGCGCATATCTAATCAGGCTAGGAGTGGGCCCACTGTCAAAAAGGCCAGCAGTGCTGACAGCCAAGAAAAGCAGACATTCCTCGACTTCATGTTTGCTGACAGAATGATCCAGTGGCTGGCCGAAAAAGGGAGTGTCTGCGACAGGGGTCCTTGGGCATCCTCCCCTCGCGTCATGCTTCGCAGGCTGGCAGGTATAGTAGATTCAACATGATTTTATCGCACATTTTGAGGTTGAAATGGAAATGGAACTTTGGAAGCTCATATAACAGCTTATTACTGCATCAGTAGCGTAGGATTTTGTATAGTGAGCAAGTATCGAGTGTCGCGTGTGTAGTGCTATATTTGGACTTAATCTTGTATAACTCTAGATTAGCTGCGCCCGTTTCGCTTTACGCCTAAAGACGTGCATTAGAGGATTGTCTTGGCTTCCTATTCCTGCTTTGCCAAGCCGACGAGCGGGGTAAAACAAAACGTCAACCATGTTGGTCGCGTGATTATTTACTACTACATGTAGATATGCAGGGCAGTAAGGCCGGCGACGGCCTCGCCCTACTACACACGCATCGCAAAATGCGTATTCCGACACAAAATTTCGAAGTTGACGTCTTTCCTGCTCAACACATTGATCCACGGGAAAGATACTGTGAACTGGCAGATGTTGAGCTCGAGCGGACTAAAGTGCGGCACGGCGTCGAGGCGGGTTGCTGTGTCCGCCAAGAGCGTCGAAGGAATATGCGTCGACGAGATAGGTGTCTGGGCATTGATCCTGCGAGCATGGATGTAGGATACCTCGGCAACGTATTTCTCAGGGGTTAAAGATCAGCTGCTTATGCATTTCCAATTGCAGAGTCGACAATGTCGCAGAATTCAGGTATAAGACCAGGGCGGGGCCCGAGAGAGTTTGGAACCCAAGCTACAGTTGCGCTTCATCACTACACAGACCGACTCAAGGCTGTGTCGCTTCAAGAATGAAGCTTTCAGCCACGCTTGCTGGCTTTGGCCTGGGAGTCTTCACGCTCCTCGGGTCCGTGGCCGCTCACCCCTTTTCTCCCGACACGACATCGCTGTCCGGATTGGGCAATCATCTTTCCCGGCGTGCTGACCCCGGAGAGTTTTATCTCAGGATCATGCCACTTGGGGCCTCAATTACGGCTGGAGACTTTTCGCAAGATAACGGAAAGAACGGATATCGTAAATTTACTCGCGACAAGCTCCGATCAGATGGCTGGGACGTCAACATGGTGGGCAACTTTAACTCGGGCTCTATGAGTGACAATGTATGTCCCTTACCCAGACCTGATTTTGAGCATCCTGTCGAAGGCTGTCCCATATTGTTACGATTTGGCTGACGCGAGGTATTCGACCGTATTAGGACCACGAAGGAGTTAGCGGTGACCGCGTCGATCAAGTCGAGGATCGCGCCAGAGGCTCGTGTCGAGTCTGGCTTCCAAACGTTGTGCTCATCAACGCCGGTACGAATGATGCCAACCAAAACTGGGATGTCGACCGGACAGGTTTGCGCATGCAAGAACTCATCAACACCATCATTGCCGAAGTTCCTGATGCAGTGATCGTTCTTTCGACGCTTCTGCCTACGAGTAATGGGGAATCACAGGCTAGGGTCAATCGCATCAATGACCAGTATCGTCAAGTACTCCGTGAATTCGTGCCCGTGGATGAGGACGGGCAAGAGGAGCCCAATCCGAGTATCAAGGTGGTACTAGCGGACATGGCAAGCTTCCTCACTCTCGATGACATCCACGACGGCATACACCCCGACATCGAGGGCGAGAAGAAGATGGCAGCTGTGTGGGTCTGGGCCATCAACTATGCCAACGAAAAGGGCTGGATCACGGAGCCGACTGACTCTGGCAAATTCGACGACGCCCAACCCAGCAGGACCTGCCGAAAGGAACTAGGAAGCGGCGCGTTTGACTACCGCAGCGGTCGACAAGTTCTGTACGCTCGCGCCGGTGAGATTAAAAACGACGGCACTTACAGGCATTCCGGCATTCCTCGGGACGACCGCGCCGGCGATATCCCCGACGTTGAAGATGATGGATCGTTGTGGTTTGCACAGCTAGTCAATCGCGGCGGCGCTCACAAGCTGGGCGAAATTGACGAGATGATTGTCGCAAAGTCCGATAGCTCCACATCTGATAGTTCGCCGAGGAAGTTCACCATGTTTGTCAACTATGGAGGCGCGACTTTCCCGGAGCAGCACGAGATTACTGTTCCCGACTCTTGCTCAAACGAGGGTGAGTTCTCTGCACGTATTTTGAGAATATTGAACATGTACTGATTCAGATGTTCGCAGCCATTCGATGGGGCGATCTGGTGAGTACATCAACAGCAGAAGGCGCGACTCACAGCGTCCATTTATCCGGCTGCTAACCTCTCCAACTCATTTAGAACGGCGATGGACTCGATGACTTTATCTGCATCTTTGCCAACGGTGAGATGTAAGCATCACCCAGCTCTTTCGGGAACTGTGTGGGATCTGTCGCTAACGTGCCTTGTTGTACAGGCATGCGTCTTTGAACGAGGGCGGGAACCCCCCAACCTTCAGACAGCTCGGTCTGGTTCGTCTCCTTGTCGCAGCCCCAACACCAGGAAAATGAAATACTGACCTCTTCTGTGCAGTATAAAAGCCCTGAACTTGGAAAAGGACGTGATCGCGTTCGTCTGGGAGATATCGACGGCGACGGGAGGCTTGATTATTGTGTCATGCCCGACACCGGTGATGTCCAGTATGTCTCGAAAGCTATGATGGCACAAACTGTCCGAGGCAAGGGAAGCTAACGTTGGACATGCAGTTGCTGGAGGAACGGAGGCCTCGGCGCCAAAGCAGCCTACTGGCAAGATCTAGGATCTGGTGGCCCGGTGTTCACAGCCAAGGGCATGGGCGATATGAGAGGTGTCCAATTTGGTAAGCAAAGTTCAGCCCGATCTACGGATCAGGTGCCGCGAAACCGAGAGTCGCGCGGTCTTTGAAAATCTACTAACCTTGTTTCTGTATAGTCGACATCAACAACGAGTAAGTCTCTATCCTGGAATAAGCCACCACGTTTCTAGGCGCTCTGAGCTGACATGCCTGCGAAACACAGTGGCCGCTATGACTGGCTGTGGATGAGCACGACAGGCCGTGTCACAACATGGATCAACCAGCGCGGCTCAGGTAAGGGCATGGTGCCAAGCTGGCTCAAGGCCGCCAATGATGGCATTACACACGGAGGGATGGGAACCGACATTGGCGACAATCGCGAACATGTCCGCTTTGGCCGATTGTGGGATGGACGACCAAGTTACATCCACTGGGAGATCGACGATGGCCATCTCACATTCGACGTGTGGGAGAACCGTGGAAGCGGTGGAAAGCATCAGAAAGGTGAGTTCCACCGGGTCAAGCGGAGAGTCGATCGTTGAAGCATGTGCTAACAGACGGACCCAAAAAGGCGACGGTATTTTCTGGGGAGACGTGACGGGATCCGGCTTCGACGACTATGTTTGGATTCGCTCCAACGGTGAAGTCACCGTGTTCCCAAACGTTTACGACCAGAGCACTTCATCTGACAGGTACTACCGGGAGGACACCAACGCTTGGGGCCTCCCCAGCGCCACACTCAACACTGGCTTGGACCGTCGTGCGCTGCACGTTGGGGACTGGGATGGTGATGGGAAAGCCGATATTATCGGCGTGGACCGAGAAACGGGCGGCGTCAAAATCTGGTACAGCAACTGGGACGGCACCAACTTCAACTGGGACCCACAGGACCACAGGAGCACCACAAACGGCTGGTGCACCGAAGGCTGGGGACTTCTCCCCGGCGACCACGGAGCCCACTTTGCTGATGTTACGGGGTCCAAGAAGGTCGACTATCTCTGCATGAAGCCCGACGGCACTACGACAGCCTGGTTGAGAGACTTCTCGGATAGACCGTGGAGAAACGTCGGCCAGGTCAAGTACACAGAGGACCTCGACCGCGCAAACTTCCGCTTCGCAGACATTGACGGCGATGGAAAGGCCGACATGGTGCATACCGACAAGTTTACTGGCAACGCGCGCGTGTGGTACGCTGTAGGGGAGCGAAGCGACCCAGAGAACAACGGAGGCAGTGCTATGGAATGGGAACGGCCACAACTGCTCTTTTCGGGTGCCGCTAGAGGAGAGGACACATTCTTCCCCGAGCTCTCAGGCCAGGGTCGTGGTGACATGGTCTGGATCGACCCAACCTCTGCCCATGCTTGGATTTCATTCAACTCCTGCGCCGCCGGGGGCGATGACGGAGAGGAGACACCTGCCGACCCAGGGCTGCCTGAGTATAACCCACCGGACAACCCTGGGCCCGGACCAGGCGACAGCTGGTTCTGCGATGGGAATGCCGGCACCTGGGACGAGGACATGTGGTTCGCACACGGCGTCGGAACCTGGTTCCTGCAGAGGAGCGAATCCTACTACGCCGTTGACAGGGACTGGCCGCGGAACGAGGGCAGTGAGGAGATTGAGGGCGTCCCGCGGATCATTGCCAAGTTCGACGGTTTCAATCAGGACGACATCTGGAACTGGCCTGCCTCGTGCAGAGACATTTCCATGACTTGTACCTTGGATGAGGATCACCTGTCTGACGATGACAAGTGCCCAAGGCATGAGGAGCGCGCCTTTGTCCTATGGTCGCTTCGGAATGTTGCCAGGAATCTTCAGCACTTTTATGAAGTCTTCTACCGTGGACTCTTCCTCGCGGATTTCGACGTACCGGGGAGTGCCGAGGACTTTGTCGACGGAGGCGCTGGAGACATAGGCCTGGAAACCGCTGGCCTCCTGACCGTCGCAGCCGGCATGTTCACAAGTCTTGGTGCTGTGGCCGCCCCGGGTGCTGGAGTCGCCCTGAACACGTTTGCCGGTATTGTGACCATGGCTGCTGGGATGGCAGGCGGCACAAGCGGTCCGCCCGAGGACGTCCGCTTCAGCAATTTTGCCGACATCAGCACCCTCCTTGGCGATCTTGGCGAATGGTTTGGCGAGCGCATGGGCGCCTACTTTGACGATCTTCTTTCGAGGACCCCGTCTGATGACGACTTTGACGAGGGAATGAGGCTTGCCCGCCTTCTGCAGGACGGCGGCTTTGCGAACCAGGACTCGGTAGTCGATACCAGTGCGACGGACATTCGGAACGTGATCTTTGCGTCCATCATAAGCGAGATCTGGAACGCGCAGCAGGTCGCCATCATCAAATGGTCCAACGACGGATGGGTCGCCAACGACTGGGGCTTCTCTCCTTGCTACGGCGACCAAGAGGACTTGGGCATGGGCAGCCACATCGCCTGCGTTAACGAGAGGAACTTTGCCATCGGTCGTTTCGACAAACCCGGCGACCGGAACCCCTGGGCCAGGAACTGGCCCGATGTGGGTCAGGATGAAGATACGCTAGGCAAGTACGATCTCAACCACGTCGAAGTCATCAACGCTGCCGAGCGCATGCAGGAGCGCGCGCAGAGTTACAAGCCGCGGCGGGACTTTGACGCGCTGAAAGACGTGTTCGAAGACATACAGAATGACCCCACTGCGGCGGACAGGCTGAACAGGCTAAAACAGATCAACGTGCCAGTTTGCGACATGGACTTGGTGGACGACCCCGACATGACCTGGCCGACCATCGGATACTGCCAAGAGGACACTCGGAGTCGCGGCTGCTTCTGGGAACTGATTGACAAGAACTGCAAAAAGCTGAGCTTGGGGGGGATGCAGTGGCCATACTAGACAATGTTATCATTAGTTACCTGAGAAATAGCAGAGTAATATGAGCCATACTCGGATCTGTTCGCGCACTTGACTTGGAGTTGAAGGAACATATTTCCCCACAGGATGGCCCGGGTCGTTTCTGGGTGGACACCTGCTGCATCGGCAAAACGCACCCGATTGAAATGCCAGTCCAGCATCACGACGTTTTGCTGGTATCGTGGTGCGTCTCACTACCCTGTGTACATGTCACACGTATCAGCCAGCGGCGAGCAAGCCAATACCCGATCAGCAGTTTGGAGTTGCAACGGCGACGACAAGAACACCTCGGACGCGACTGCCGTTAGATGTCGAGATTCATCATGTGTAATGGCCTCTGATTCATGGCGATGGCAACTGGGATACCCAATCAAAGGTCGAGCCAAACTCTGCGATTATTGTATCCATCACCTCTCTGGGTATCTTGACGCTCTCCAGCCGCTCCTCTGGGCTCTGGCGCTCGTGCCGATTGAGGATTCGGTTCACTTCGCCTGTGCGTGCCTGGCTCGCTTCTCGGAGGCTATCGCGAACTATGGGCTGGGAAAGTTTCGCAGCATCCCAGAACATGAAGGCTCGTTCTCGGAGTGGAGCGTTCAGGATCCCTTCGTGGCTTATCTCCAGGTAGACATCCTGGTCCGAACGTTTGAATGAATAGTAACCCAAGGATGTGTGGCGAGGATCGTCATCATCCGTGATATCACCTAGTACCATAGTCCGGAGTCCAGTCGCGGGTGCCTGATCCACCGCCTCTGGGAGAAAATCCCGCCTAAGCGGGCTGTTCCTCCGGATGATATCTTTACGTTCGTCATTGTCGGCGAGGAGCAGCTCACGGGGCAACACAGAGCCCAGCGATGCCAGTTAGCTCGCTATCTAGGGAAACCTGAACCTGCCATCCCTGGAGAAGAGATCCAGATCGAGCAGGTCGAGGAAGCCAAAGCTCACCATGCTATCGTCGTCGTTGTCGGCGGCGGCGACGGGGCTGCCCTCTCGCTCAGACTTGTCGGATCTGCCGGGTGGCTCACTATCGTCCCGAGGCTGGATCGGCTGCCGAAGAGGGACCAAGCGAATCCATGATCAACGGCTCGGCTAGGGTGGGGTGGCTGGGGCTGCTGCGAACGCCGGGAGCCGAGAGAACAGCCTCCACGGCTTGGTCTTCAAGACGGTCGATGAGTCCCTCCATACAGGACGTAAAATAGTGGAGCTCATCTCTTCAACCTCCCACGGTTCTATGTGAGCTAGAAACTGGGCGAACTGTAGGTCGGCAGGGAAAAGCTAGTGGCGTAGAACGGAATGGTCGACGGGAAACACCAGAGAGTGGAGCTCGTATCTGAAGAACGCCCCCTGGAATCTCGCCCGCTCAGAGGACGACAGGGTCAATCCTACACCCTGCTAGCCGTCGGGCTTCGTGGCCAGGGCTCGCATCGCTCGAGAGCAGTAATCGACGAAGTACGAGATGCGCGAGTAGAGGCGCCGAAGGGCAGTCATGGCCGCCGCATCTGCGGGAAACTCGAGCAAGGAGCCAGCCTGGAGGTAGCGGTCGATATAGCGTTCCAGAACTTCTGTCTGCGTATCCGGACTGGGAGTGGCGGGGACATTAAGGATGGCGAGCGTATGGTGGAGGACGGTGGGCGCGATGGCATTTCGGAGAACCGATGAGAGGATGAAGATCCGCGCCGACTCATAAGCTCGAAGCAGGGGCTCGACAGGCCGACGAGCGAAAAGAGGTCGCGCGGGCAGTCTACCTCTTGCAGGATCAGGGACAAAACTTGGATTGGGACAAGATGCAGAGACATCGGACAATCGCGACTGCAGTGGACTCCCCTGCGGCTCCTTCCTCAAAAAAACAAAAAGAAAAAAAGAGGGAATAGGAAAAGACATGGGGTGAGGGCGGGAACGCGCGCCTAGAGACTACGAAGAGAAGCGCCGCCCGGAGAGGTGGATGCCCAAGACCGGGACAGGGATCACAGCGCGAAGTACGCGCCGTGGTGTGGATCTTTTCGCTCCGGTCCGTCGCGCTTCTCCATCACGCTTCTCCTCCACATTCACAGATGGCGCATAAGAGCGTCTTGCACCCACCCAGTCACGCGTCGAAGATGAGTGGTGGTACAATGCGTGTGCTCTCTGCAGAACGGCCGCATAGCTCTGGAAGCCGCAAGCATCGACGTTCCCTTTCCTCGAGCGCATTCTCAGACGACGGGGCAGCTCACCGGACGGCGAAACGACACAAGATCGCGCATTCTACTGTTCCACCGCCTGCATTCTGGAACGGCTTGTCCGAAGTGCCGCTCTGCGCGAGTGCTTTGCGAGAGCTAGATCGAAGGAATAAACAGCGAGAGACAGAGAGAGTCAGCTCGAGGGAACGCCAAAGTCGTCCCTGACACGACGCGCTGCTGCCGACCACAAGGACCGTCTACAGCCCGCCGATCAATTCCTCAGCCGCTATGCGACGCCATATCCAAACGACATGAGGCCTTTTGAGAAATGTGGTGGCCCTAGCCTGACTGACCTTCGAGGGGTGGGTCACGCTTGTCGTCCACTCATCTGCCAAGCTGACACGCAGTAGTGCCGCGCACCACCTATCGAAGACACCGAAGGCGGAATGACCTCTCGCCAACCAAGCCTTGAGAAACGATAGCGAGGCTCCCGGTCTCCTGTGAAGCGTGGCTCAACAAATACAACGACGACGCGAAGTACTGGACAATACGACCGAGCCTTCCATTAACACCTTGTCGATCACCACATCTACCCGAACAGGCACAGGTATCCCGATGGCCAGGCTCTACCACAGCTGGCGAACCTTGACGAGATCGGAGAAATTCTGCTACGAAGCCAGCGCTCTCTCTCTCCCTCCCAATATTCGGAGTGACAGCTCGAAGGGTTCGAGAAGACTTGGAGGACCACATCATTCCTTCTACCCAAGGCGACCTTCCGATTGCTCCAAATTGGGTTCTTCAAACTAAAAGGCCCGACGGAACCTTTTCAGTCGCGTCTCGGCAAGCTTGCTTTGTTCGTGCACTAGGCGCGAGAGGCATCCATAGCCTGCAGACACACAACGCGCCGGAGCCACAGTACCACAATAAGGCTTACACGCTCACGTCGGTCTATCACTGTGGGCAACTCAAGATCTACGCCAGCTACTCAATCGAGCCTCGTAATCCGGGAGAGGAACCTAGCTATGCCATGTCACAGATTAGTGCAATTTCTGCGACAGGGGACTCTGAGACCTTTCGGAAAGACGCTGCAGCGTATCGAGCTGCCAGGAATTGGGCCAAGCTGATGAGAGATGAGGCGATTGAGAAAGCCAACAAGGTCGCCAAGGACAAAGCTGATGGCCTATGCCTAAGCTTGGTCAGCGTTGCATCTGCCGCAACCACAGAGCCCGCAAGCCAGGACACTGTCACAAACCATGGCTCAAATAGGGCATCACCTCTTTACGATTCGGTCACGTCCACAAATCCAAAATCTGAAGAAAGGACATAGTAAACCCGGCCCTCGCTGGGTCACCGAGCTTATCGATATTCCCCACCACAGTCGCCCATGAATTCCAACATCTGTTGCCTCTGACTCACTGCCAGAATCCCGTCAATCTGCGCCTTGTCCTCCCTGTCCAGGGACCAGCCAAAGCTAGCCGCGTTCTCCTCAATGTGCTCGCTAATACCTACGCGTGTGCCGACAAGGACGGCACCGACGTAGGGGAAGTCAAGCACCCACCGGGTCGCCACGTTGGAGATACTGACACCATGCTTGGTGGCGATGGCGGCGAGAACTTGCAGGAGCTGCTGGAACAGGGACCAGCCACCCCATGCACGTATGACGCCGTGGTACTGCCTTGGGCGTTAGACACGGAGACGGAGAACAACGTGGACGGGTCTCATGACCGACATACCTTGCGTTGGCTGGGAGTGATGGACTCCTCGTAGAGGCCCGGCTCTGGCTTTCCGACCCACTTGTCGGACAGGAAACCACCACACTAGATTGCACGCGCGTTGTTAGAGGGTGGTGATCAACGAGACACTAGGGACTCCTGTGAGACCATTGGGCATCTTACCAGTGTCCCGTACGTTAGGAGCTTCACGCCGTGCTTCTCACAGACGGCGCCCATCAAGGCGGTGGGCCGGGAGTCGACTAGCGAGAACTATCCTGCGCGTCAGAATCAAAACTCTCACTGAACAGGGGCTTGACTATACCTGAACCTGATTCGTGTGGATCTTGACTCCGGCAGCGATGACCTTCTCAAGGTGCTCCGTGTCAAAGTTGCACAGGCCCAGCGTTGGCACTCTCTCGTCCTCTACGATGAACTTGAGGGCGTCGAGGTACTGCACGTCATTGTACTGTCGTCCTGTAAGCTTCCGCTTCCAACAGCCAAGAAACCGAGAAAAGGGACATCATACATCTTGCCAGTGGAATTGCAGCAGATCGAGACGTTCCGACTGGAGTCTCCGACACCTCTCCGTAATGTTGGCCTTGATGGCATCCTTCGTCACGGTCATGGGGTGAAAGACGCAGAGCTTTGTCGCTGCGAATATTCTGTCCCGACGAGGACTCGAAGACAGAAACATGCCCTGCGCGCGAAGCCAATGAGCACAGACCTATGCATACGAGTGTTCAACTTACCACCAGGATCTCGGCGTCACCATAGTGGTCGGCCATGTCAAAGGCAGTGAGGCCGCTCGTGACGTGGGAGGAGAGGTGTGAGATGATCTTCGACGTGGGCGCCGAACCCCATGCGGAGCTGGACAGCTGCCAGAGCCCGGCGAAAATACGGGGCAGTTGTCGGCCGTTGAGCGCAAACGTCTCGTATTCGTTACCATGGCCATCGCTGTTGTTGGCGGTGGCGGCCTCTGCTGGCGCGGCGGTCTCCTTGTCCTGGAGACTGGCTTTCTCACCCAGCATGCCGGCCGTGGCGAGAAACGCCCTCGTGTAGGGAAACTCGAGTCTTTGCTCGGCAGTCATGGCGTGGCAGTCGCGCAGGGTCTGGTGTAGGCCCGTAACCGCTTCCCGGTCGTCGCTGGACAGAGCGCTCCGCCCCCGATCCGAAACGAGTGACTTTTCTATAGCGGTCACGGCCTGGACAACATCGCCATCGACAGCCGCCAGAAAGTCGTCGCGGAGTGCGTTTGGTATGGCGTCTTTGTCGCCCTGGGAGGTCGGTACACACATCTGGACAGCCTGAATCGCGAGATCGCCAAGCAAAGGCAGGCTCTGGAAACAGAGTCCGCACCCAATCATACATCGGATGCTCTGCAGCCGCGTCTTGAGCGTCTCCAGCCCGCTCTTGCTGTCTGGTGTTGGACTCGTCTTGGTGTCGGAGTTGGTCATCATTGCGGCCGTGATGTATCTCCTCGTTTCCGCCTCAAAGGTTGACACCGCACTGGGATGGGCTGCCAGTAGGGACCTCATGATAATGCGCAGTCCGGCAGGCGACATGTTGGTGATGATGGTGTCGGTCATCATGTTGACATGGGCGCTCTTGGCAACGCCGGGCCCTTTCAAGGTCGCGACGTCCATCTTCATGGTGGCTCTGGCTGCACTGTCGTGTACAAGCCCACTCTGGTGGAATAGTCGAGTGTCCGCAGCGTTGGGTACTTGGAGAACTTCTTTACTTTGTAGCCGGGCGGTCTAGTGGTTGTAGGTAATCAGCATTGGGCGAACACTCTCTGTCTACCGACCAAAAGTGCCGAGTCATCCAGATCCCATTCAGAGCTGATAGCGATGGGGATGTATTTGGAGACTCAGGACTCAGAAATACGACCCACCGCCAACCGGTCAATCAAACCACGCCGGCGTTCTTTGCACTCCCGCAGAGTCCAGCCGACCGGTTACCCGCTTCCGGTATCGCCACTGCGTCTCCGAACACAGTGGACTGCGACGGCGACTGCGGGGACCCATTCGAGGCATTAATAATGCCTGCAGTAATCAAGATACCGATAGTCATTTACCCTGTCGCTATCTGGCCGCGTCGGCAATCCCCTGTCCACTCATAACACGGCCTATCGTTTTGGTTGCCGCCCGGTGTTATAAGACCGATCGTCGGGCCGGTCTTTTCGACCGTCCTCGCGGACTGCTGGCGACTGCACCGCAGCTGCTCGAATCAATCGCTCCCCGAACACCAGACTGCAGCGGCCATGCCTGAGGAACGAACTCGACCAGCCCGGGCGTGCATGCCCTGCAGGCGCATCAAGACGAGGTGCATGTTGCAGACGGGCGAGGCTCGGTGTCAGCGATGTGCGCGCAAGTCTCTGGACTGCGTGTTTCAGGAACATCAGCGCGGGAGGAGGCCTGGTACAAGGTCAGTCTCGTATTGCTCCGTCCGATTCTGTTGAGCCTGCATAGCGGAGAGGCGAGTGTCGGTGACCAATTTTCATTAACGCACTCAAAGGTTGTCAAAGGGCAACGCCACAACACTCTCGCAGTCTCCAGTCTCCTACCCGCCTCACGGACTCACGACAAATAATGCTATCGCCTCTTCTGCTGCGGCTGCCGTGCCTGGTCCTCCACAGACCTCCCACTCTCATCGGCAGGTGTTGGACGTCCCGGCTTGGGAGACAGGGCCCCTGCAGCCGTCGGGTCTGCTGGACCGTGCCATGTCCAGGGGCCGCTTCACGCTGCGAAATATCCTCAGCACTACTGATTCCGCCGTTCCTGACCGAGGTGCTGGCCCGTCCTCTTCCTTGCCGTCTGCGGACCCTGTACAGCGCGGCCTCCTTAGCTTGTCGGCGGCCTCATCGCTCTTCAACAGGTAGCCAACTACCCCATGCGTTCAAGCAGTAGCATTGCTAACAATGAGCCAGCTTCATGGCCAACTTGAACCCCTACATCAGCCAGCTGGACCCGCAGCTGCACACCCTCGCATATGTCAGGCACAAGTCGCCGTTTCTGATGTCGGCTATCTTGGCTGTCGCCGCCAGGGTCTTCAACCCGCCCCTGCATGAGCGCCTGCTGTCGTACGCCGAGGATCTGCTTGTCGATGGCTTCCGACGCGGGCGCAAGTCGACCGAGACGGCACAAGCTGTCGTGATCCTCACGTACTGGAAGACGCCCGACGACGACCGTGCCTGGATCTCGCTCGGCTATGCCGTCCGCATGGGCATGGAACTGGGCTGGCACCGGCTGACGCGATACACGGGCAACAGCACCGGCGGTAGTTCAATGACAGAGACGCAGAAGCTCGAGGTCCGCAACCGCGAGCGCACGTGGCACGTCCTCTTCGTGTACGATCGGAGGTGAGCAGTCCGTTTTTATCCCAAGGTCCGTCAAAGGCTCATGGGGACTCTAGCATGAGCCTCCAGACAGGCAAACCATGGATGATTGAGCGCAGTGACTTTACAGAGTCCGTAGAGGCGTGGTGCAGGGACCCGCTCGCGGCGCCGGGTGACTCCCTCTTGGGGGCCTTTGTCGTATTGCGCCTCCTGACCTCGGAGGTGTTCAAGCTGCTGGGAGACCGTCCGAGTAAGGGCGGTAGCGGCCGCCTCTATCCTCTCGAGTCGTTGTTGGCCGTGATCAAGGGGAGGATTGAGGAGTGGGAAGCAAAATGGATCGAGGCGGCTTCGCAGGGTAAGTTAAGCCCATTGCAACCTGAAGCTGACTGAAATTTGTCTGTCCTTGCTGACCTGTGTTGTTGCAGAGAGCTGTCATCGATTTCTCATCCACTTCTATGGAGCCCATCTCCGTCTCCAGCTGTTCTCGCTACCGCTTCAGGAGGTCTTGTCGCGCAAGGAGCAGGATCTGTTCCTCAACTTTGAGGCCTTCTGGACGAGCTACTCGAGCGCCCTCGAGATGCTGCGTCTGCTTTGCCGCTTCTCATCGTGCGTTCACCTTGCTCAGGATTCCGTTCACGTCATGACGGCGTACTGCGTCACCTTTCTCATCAAGGTCAGTCCCTCTTTTCCTCCTTGTTGGCAGAATGTGTGTGTGTGTGAAATCCGTAATATTGACATTTCGCGTTCTCTTCAAAAGATCATATCTGTTCCGTCCTCTATCACAGCACAGATCGAGCCCGAAATTGGCGATGCCATCCGGGGCGCCGCCCGAGCGCTGCGCCAACACCCAGTCTTGCCAGGCACGAGCTGCGCCCTACAAGCCGAGTTTCTCGACAGGATCATCGCCCGGTACTTTTTGAAGAAAAGTGAGCAAGACCATGGTGAACCTACCCCTGTTGCCCGCAAGGAACAGGCAAGCCACGTACACCAGCTGCCTAGTGACGGAGGGGTTTCCCTCATGCGTGACTGGGCCGTTGCTGCCACGTCGGTGCCAGGTGCGGGCGTCTTCCTTGACGACGACTTTGGGGGCCTTGACGCCATCTTCGGTGAGGGCGCCCTCTGGGGTGGTGCGGCCACAGAGGCTGAACCTGTATGCCAGGAGGGTAGCTTCTACACGTAGGTTGCGCACCTTCGAGCGAGTGAAGCCCAAGACACAGCGCAATATGTACATGTCAAGGTACCATGAGCATCAACATGATGTGGATTGGAAGATGTGTTCGCAGACTGTCTCGCCATTTTGTGACGGACACTTTTCATGATTTTCACATTTACATGCCGGGCACCACTCTCGTTCTATCCAAGTTATGTACAAGATGGTGTCGATGGTGTGTTCAGGGGCAAGACGGTCGTCTCGGAATGCCTGAAGACACGAAGACCTTCCCGGACGATTCTGAGCTGCGACGGACAATTGGGATCCGGACAAGCAATTAGGGCATCCGTCGTCATCCAGTCGTTGGCGTCGGTGACTCGTTGCTTGGCTGGGAGCAGAGGGAGCACGGACGCTGTCAACCTGTCAGCTTTGTTCGCTCCTATCTCGATCTTCCAGCTCGCTCCTCGTCTCCTCGTCGGGGTCTGTCGCCACATTACATACCTAGGCTGTAGATGCTGATGCCCTGACCGGGTGGCAAATGGAGCATCTCGCCCTGGAGGGTGAAGTAGTCTCCCTCGCGGGCCCCACACATGATTCTCTCGCCTGCAGGGCACGAGACCTCGACCCGGAGGTCATAGAGCTTGAACGAGTCGTCAGTCGCCATGTCTGCCCCAAAGTTACTCCAGTCGTCTGAGTGGACTTGGGTCTGACGCCGTAGATTTGTTGGCCACGTGCGAGACCTGGGCTTTTAATCCGGAATGGCTGCCACTTTGACATGAGCATGAATCGTGCGTCGCCCGCTATCGCTGTCTACGAGGTGCGGGGCAGCGAGTCGTTCGTGATAGCTTGTCGCCACCGGTGCACGGCATCCATCGGGACTCGGGAGGGGCGATGACCGGCGGACTTGAAGTTGTTGCCGGCGACTTGTCCTGTCGGCGATCTAACCAAGTCGCCGGCAATCTAGTTTAGCCCAGGGGTATGCCCGACGCCGGCGTCTAGCGGTCAAGGAGACCAAGTCCCGCCTCCAACGACCATTCATAGCATTCTCTTTACCCTGGTCTTATCAAGGCGAACACCAAAGCTAGAATGAAAAGATAAGCGGAGATAACGAGGAGGCTAGAACTACCCCATAGTCCACGAGCTGCCGTGCCCACATGGCCTGCGGGCGCGGCTATGGAACTTGGGCGAGGCTATCCAAGTACATGACATGATAGCCATTGCTCTTCGGATAGGGTCATCCTTCTCCAAAGGTGCTCGCCCCTCGTCTTCAAATATTCCTGACTGGCTCTTGCCTTGACATTCAAAGGTCGACTAGACGATTTATCTCTTGAACTCCCGGTCTGCACATCACTCTATTCAACTGTGTCTTCCTGCTATTTCTCTCAACCGCACCTGTGGACAGACAAGTCTACGGCCACGCGCGCGCGCCTCAGACACTTGTGATATTCCACTAGTCTCGACCATGGAGGACCCCAAGAGCTCCAGCGCTTTCATCGCGGCCACTGACATGGAGGCCAGCCTCAGCGGCCATGGCTCTATCCGCGCTGAGCCGCCCGAGGAGATCAAGCGCGACCTGAGTTCTCGACACATCAACATGATTGCCATTGCTGGTATGATTGTAAGTTCTCCTGGGTGGAAAATGTACCACTTGGATGAAACATGCTGACAGTTGACAAGGGAACAGGTCTCTTCCTTGGGTCTGGCAAGGTGCTTTCCATCGCTGGTCCCGCTGGCGCTCTTCTCGCCTACACCTTCATGGGTCTTGTCACGCTCGGAGTCTCCTATACCACTGGCGAGATCACCACTTTTATGCCCAAGACTGGCGGTTTCGTCCGTCACGCGACGCACTTTGTTGAGCCCGCGCTCGGAGCCGCTGTCGGCTGGAACTTCTGTAAGTCTTTTTTGGTTTTGTGCTTTTTTTGTTTTTCGCTCCCAGAGAATGCTCCCCTGGGCCATCCTGACTCCTGAGCTGACCGTTTTCCCGCAGGGTACACGATGGCAATTGTGGTCCCGACAGACATGAGCGCAGCAGCAACCATCATCCAGTTCTGGAACACATCTGTCCATCCGGCCGTGTGGATCACCATCTTTTCGGTCTGCATCGTCGTCCTCAACTTCCTGGGTGTCAGGCTTTATGGAGAGGTGAGACTCAACTGCAGTGCCTTGCTGGCATGTCTGGCTGACCGAAACACAGTCCGAAGTCATCTTTGCCTCCCTAAAAATCATGCTTATCATTGCCCTGATTATCGGTGGGCTCGTTATCGACCTCGGCGGCGGTCCTGATGGAAAACGCATCGGATTCGCCTACTGGGAGAACCCGGGCGCCTTCAACGAATACATCATGACGGGATCCGCCGGACGCTTCCTGGCCTTTTGGAAGGTCTTGCTCACCGCTGCCTTCAGCTTTGGAAATGTTCAAATCGTCGCCATCTCCGGTTCCGAGACACGCAACCCCCGCAAGATTATCCCGGCCGCAACTCGCAAGACCTTTCTGCGCGTCTTTCTCTTCTATTTCCTCAGCATCCTCATTGTTGGCATGATCGTGTAAGTCGCCCCCTCCAGTCTAGGAGCCTCGAACTGAAACCTGCAGTAAATACAATGACCCCTCGCTCTCTTTGTCAACTGGCAACGCAGCCCAGTCACCATTTGTCATTGCCTTTGAGCGCGCCGGCGTATCTGTCCTCCCCTCCATTATCAATGGCGTAGTCTGCACCTCAGCCATCAGTGCTGGGTCGGCCTGTATCTTTTTCGCTTCGCGCACACTCTACGGACTCAGCCGCGACGGCCACGCCCCAGCCTTCCTCCAGAAGTGCAACCGATATGGTACACCTCACTATGCGGTGGGAATGACCTGCCTCCTCCTCCCGCTTGTCTACCTCAACGTCGGCAATGACTCATCCGTCGTCTTTGGATGGTTCGTCAACATCACGACCGTGTCAGGCCTGATTGGCTGGGTTGTCATTCAAGTCACGTACCTCCGCTTCTACGCCGGACTGAAAGCACAGGGTTACTCGCGAGATCGTCAGTCCGCCACTCCCCAGCAGAGCGAAGGCACGACAGAAATTTGCTAATAGTGGTTGTGCAACTAGAACTTCCGTATCGCAGCCCTGGTCAGCCATATGTCGCATGGGCCACGCTGATTGCCAACGTCCTAGTCCTACTCACGTCGGGTTCGTCCCCATATGGCCTTGCGAGGTTTCGAGCCTCATCATGGCACAAGAGCTTCAACGCTGACCGAGAAACAGGATTCGACGTCTTTGTCGACGGTAATTTTACGGCCGCGGGCTTCTTGACCTGCTATCTTAATTTGGCTATCTTTGCCGGTAAGTCGCGGAGACTTCTCCTGACGTTCATAGTGCATGAAGAGTTGAGGCTAACCTACGCCGCAATGACAGTGCTCTATGTGTTCTTCAAGTTCTGGTACAAGTCAAAGATCATCCCACTCGACGTGATGGATCTTAAGACTGAGTTTGAGGCTATTCGGAGGGAGAAGGAGGAAGAGGCCCAGTTGGGCAGCCCGGACGACGGGAAATTCAAGACCATTGTCACTAAGATTCGCAACTGGATCTAGTAATCTGCGGACGGAGATAAAATTATTTGTGTATCAACTATCGACGTATTATTGTTGTATTAATAAGGTGCCTAGCTAGCTTTCGGACACTGCACTGGCCCCCAGCACGTCTGCCTTGAATGACATCCAGTACGACTCCTCTGCCCACTTTCTCAATCGTTGGGGAGAGACGAGAAGCATATAGATGCCTTGCTCAGAACGTGTATCTCCAATCTGCAGCGGCGGCCGAAAGACGACCGCTATATCATCCTCACCTAGAGTCGAGGCGACGAATTGCCAATCATGACCCTGGACAAGCATCCCAGCCAGAAAGTCTAACGTAAGCAAAGCCCTGCCTCCCCAGCGTAAGCTCCTCCACTGGGCCGAGTGCCATGTGGCGATTTGGAGCAAAGCGGCATCATATTGCTCCCTATGACGCTTAGTCTCTATATATACTGCAATCGGACGCTTGCTCAATGTTCCCCACTCTGTATGGTTAACAGAATCGCCCAGACGCAGCTTGTTGAGGGCGTCGATGGCGCCCTGGTCTTCGGCAAGATTGGGACGAATGGTGAGACAAAAGTCAACCATCTTGCTCGGCGCGTCTTTCGGTCGATATGGCGGTAAGAGTCCGGCGTTGAGGCTGCTTGGATGAGCAAGTGACGATCCAGAAGCAAAAGGAATGCTCACCAATACTCAGAGTCAAGCGTGCCAGTCCCGCTCGAATCTTCCGATAGCACCCAAACCAGCAATCGCGTATGAACATCCATATTCCACAACGATTCCCCTTTCCCGTTGGTGTCGCATTCGTCGGCTCGGTCCAATATGCGACGAACAAAAGAACGAGGGGGGTAGCGCAGAGCAGCCGTTTTCGGGTAATCGCGGAAGAAGTAGTAGGGAATTTCGGGGTCCGCAAGATGCATACTGTTATTCAAGGCCAATTGGGGATCACGGGGATGACAGGCCTACCTCTTGTTTCAACGAGTGCGCCAGTATTCCATCACCGTCGTAAATGCGCTTCAATTCCCCGCCGCAGGGCAAGAAGCGACGATGGCTGCGGAACATTCGCAAAATTGACCTGCGGAAGCCCGACAGCTGCAGCTCAGCGTGACCAATCTGTTATGTCGCAGAGGATGTACGCGATACTTTGAACGATTTGTTGGATGATGTATATGATGATGTCGACGCGATGCGTCTTCCCTGTCGTCTAACGGGTACGACGTCTTGCTAGCGCGAGGCGTCAGGTCGAGTTCGCGCATCTGTGCTTGGTCTGCCGCATCTCGTGTTCGCTTGGATAGTGATATTGACATTAGAATTTGTCCAGAAGCTTCGCGCTCAATTCTCGTACTCGGAGATGTAGAGACGGACGGGGTGGGCAAACATCGTCGGAGAGCGGTTTTGCGCTCTGCTATCGTACATGTATTTTTCTTAGTGCTATCGCCAGCCGTATGATATCGTTGGAGTCTCGGTCGATTCTTTGGTCGTTCGAAATCATTAATGTTCCCTTTGGCGTGCACGACCGCAGCATCAACAGAGCTGAGCCAAAGCAGGATGCGAGGGTCACCACTCATATCGGGTGGAGTTGGTGATTAATAGAGCAAATGCGCTGCAGCCATTTGAATATTATTTGTTGATTTGTGACAATCCGTAAGGTGGTGAGGCGTGATCGAGGAGTCAAATTGGGCCGGTTACAATCGACACCGCTGTCTTTTGCAGGGCGGTCTGTATTACGACAGGTCACCTGTGATGCCCTACGGCGAACAACTGCCAGCCTCTCCTGAAGCCTTAGGACTATCAATGTCGCTGTTCGAGACAAATGCGACGCTTAAATAAATCCCTCAGTCTGGTCGTAAATTGCTAGCAAACTCTGTGAAAGAAGAAGGCGTAGTAAATATTTAGCGTTGCCCAATCACATACTCTCCCTGTGATTTCCAAGCACAAACCTCGTAATAACCAATTCTTTCGTAGTTGCGATTCCTTTCAGCTGATCATGGCTCCTGCTGCTCCATCATTCTGAGTGAGTGAGGGAGATTTGGACACCAATCTTGAATGCGATCTTGAATTGAAGTCGCCAGGGCTGCGCAGGATGACGACCCATGGCTAGTGAAGTACCAGAAGCTCAGGACTTCTCGCAAGGGCTGCATTGACGTTGCAGGCCAAACGTGACCAACGTAGTCTTTGCTTCCGATTGATCTTCACTTGCTTGCTCAAAGACCAAAGTGTCAGATTCTATGTCTGCTTCTGAGATCCAAACATTTTCGCGGGCCGGAATTATTGCGTCTAGGCGGACACCAAGCTCTCCAGAGGCCACGTCCTGAAACCTTCAAGGTAAGCCGAACAGTTTTGTTGCCAGTGTCCGCCGCTGCATGCCGTTCTCGAAGAACCCGGTGCTCTGGTCGTGGAGTGGGGAACAAATGCCGCAAGCGAGACCAGAAGAGACGACTACCAACGGGAGACCAAGAGCGCGGAGTCTCTAGCGCTCACCAAGGTACAAGTTCATCATAGGCCAAATCAATCACTCTGGTAATGCATGCGGCATCGAGATCGTGAGGATAATGAATGAAAGAAAGGAGTGAAAGCAAGGACAAAGAAGAACCTCACGTGGTTAATGCATAAGGCCGCGAATGAGCATTTCATTCTGACAAGATGGTTGTCAATTAGCGCAGCCACGAAACTCTAAAAGAAACGAACAGACTCTCGGACGTCGAATGAGATGCCACTGGTGAGTCAGTGACCAATAGCAGCCTTGCCAAATAGAACCAACGGCGTTCCCGTGTTAGATAGTGAGTAGGTAGTTGCCGGCAGACCTCGAGCTAACTTTGTGGCTTGCCTGAAGAAGGGAGGACCTCCTTGTATGGCCCAGGGTAATAAATTCAGCTGGCTCGCAGGAGATAATCTGCCGAGACGATTCTTTTGTTTTCATCGCATCTCAATAGACTGCCAAATGGAGTCCATCCTCTTATTCTACTACTCTTCACCATACCCCGCACGTGCGGCCTGACGACACCGGCAACATCAACATGGCCGGAGAGTCGGGTCCAATATCAGCTCCGCTTCCTATTAATATGACAATAGCTGGTTTCTTCGGCATTGCCTGCTACAATTGCATCGAGATCCTGCTTCTTCTGATTGACCGGTTCAAAAGACACAATGGTCTATATTTCTGGAGCATGCTGGTCACCACCCTGGGAATCCTCCTCCACTCCATCGTCGTACTCCTTCGCTATTACGACTTGGGATCAAACTTCGTCCTCGCCGCCCTCACTTGCATTGGCTGGTACGGTATGGTCACAGGTTTTTCTGTCGTCCTATACTCGCGCCTCCACCTGGTCGTGCCGGACGAGTCTCGGACCCGCTGGGTCCTGATCATGATTATCATCAGCTTCTGCGTCTTCCACGTTCCCGTCACCATTCTTTTCCTGGGCACAAACACCCGCCACACTGAGGTATTCATCGGGGCATTTCGTATATACGAGCGCGTCCAGCTTGCAGGGTTTTGCGTCCAGGAGTGCATCATCTCGGGGTTTTATATCCTCGAAACTATTCGCACACTCAAGCCGATACTCGCTATTAAGTTACCCAAGGAGCGGAAGATGACTAGATATCTTATCATTGTTAATACTCTTGTCATTATCCTCGACATCAGCCTGCTATTCACCCAGTACGCAGGGCATTTCCAGATCCAGACGACATACAAGCCCGTCGTCTATAGTATCAAGCTGAAGATGGAATTTGTCATCCTCAATAGGCTGCTTCGCGTGCTCCAGCTCGGCGGCTACGGCCACTGGCGCTTTCTAGACGCAGGTATAATCGAGCCGGGGGGGTCAGGGGCCAACTCCGGGCAAGATGGCCTGCAGCTGCAAGGAATTTCTGACCTTATAGAGCGTCCTTTAGCAGCTGAAGTGCCTAGCCGCACAACTTGATAGACAAGTATAATTGATGACCTACCTCGGGCCCAGCATTTCAACAATCTCCCAACCACCTCTGACGCAATTTCTCCATCTATAACTCTTTAGCGTGCGTATCGAGGAGGCTGTTTAATGTGTCTTGCCACCACTGGCGATTACGATATCCATGCCATGCAGCCGTGTAATTCCTAGTAGAACGGGTACAACCCTGCGAATTCCCAGTCAATGACACCAACAACCTCAGTGCTGTGTCGCGATCAAACTCAGATAGCGTTATCCACCGCTTTGGGAGGTCGTCACCGTGTATGCGCTCCAAGACAATGTATGCCGATTGTTGTGGACAAAGGAACAGTGCACTCTCGGGACGGGAATAGAGCTGTTAGTGGAAATGAACTGTATTGTGGCTGCTTCGGTGAGATGAACGTAGGGACCAGTCTTGACGATAAGATTCGGGGAAATTTGTCGTCCAAAGCCACCCGCCTTATAGTAATGCGCTGTCGTCTGAAAGGCGACTCGGGTCAAAAGGCGACGAGGGGGTGTTTCGTATAGCTAAATGCCCAGTGCCCTCATGCTCAGCCGATGTGTTATCGATTGGCGGTACACATGTCATAGTGATGAGAGTATAGAAGAAGGCTTCGAGACTGGTACACAGTCAGCAGGCAATCTCTAATGAAGTCGCCATGGAGCCTTCGCGTCTCATTGTACTCCCGCTATGTGCTCGTATACCTCGAACACGGTGCCCAAGCCATAGCGACCTCCCTCCCGTTGGCGTGCCAAGCTATCAACGACTTGTTTTCGCCGCTGAGGTGGGCTAGCAGCGTTCTTTCAAAGACCGCGACTATCTCCTCCGTCTTGCTGAACAACCAGTTGATGCTGGGCAGGTGTCGCGTGCGCCTCTGCTGCCTCTGCTCAAGCCTCTGCATGGCGAAGCAGAGTTTATCGCTTATTTCGCGCGTCTTGGTCAAGTCTCCCCACCATGATGGGCATTCTTGAGCGATTTGGACCATAAGCTCGTTGATTCTGCCTTGCGTGGCGGCTAGAGATGCCGTTGTGTTCGGCGCCATGTTGTTAGGCGATGCGGTGACCCATGCTCCCAAGATCAGCTGGGCTGAAATTCTGAATGAGGATGCCTAGAAGCACCAGTGCCACGGGGCCCAGTCCGGAGGGCTTCCAGCTTGATAGGAAAAACAAGCGCGAGCGGGGAGTGGGCGGAATTATTCCTTATTTGTGATAGTATACAAGAAATCTGTCTGATTGGCGTTTAGCGGCGGTAGCTTGGCGATCGTTTTTCCTGAGATCATTTAACGTGGTCCACCACTGAGCGACGCACACCCCTGAGCGACGCACTTTTCCACGACTATAGGATAAAGAACATTAATTATACTACTATAATAACTATAAAACACCGAAACTATTCAGACTTATATATATTAGATACTTCTGTATCTTCCTAGCACATACGCGTATTATACCTAGGCTTTCTATACTTACTATAACGCCGTAGAGCCCTCTCTGTCCTAGTCCGTTGATTATTATTCTTACGCGTTTTATACTCTACCTATTCCTATACCTCCTTCTAGGCTAGTATATTATATATATCTCCTATAGTAAGTAATCCTCTAAAATATATATATGTTTTCTTAGCCCTCTAGTGCTTATTAAGTACCTTATTTACCTTCTATAATATATATATCTTAGCTATTATAAGGGTAACCGAGTACGCTAATACCTATGTCCTTTTCGTAAGCTAGTCGATAGTAATAAGAATTAATATTAATAAGCTTCTTTAATAACGGGTAATCTGATTTTTAATATATTCGGATTACGAGATTACTTTTATTAGGTTCTATAGCGTCTAGGAGTACTAAGGATCGGTAGCTACGGAAGGGGGATTAGTTAGTATTAGCGTCCGTAACTTAATATCTAGCTTAGATATTATAGCTTTAGGGTCAAAAGGTACTAGGCCTATACCTCTAAAACTTCCTTTATTATTACTCTTTATTATAGCGGTAAAGTAAGCGGCTTTAAAAGCGAGGAAGAACTCGACCTTAGTAATATAGTTAATATACGCTCTAATAAAGTACTCGATTTCCCGACCGTATACTTTCTTTAAGGTACTAAAATACCTAATATCGAGTAGCTAGGTTAGATAAAATAAGTAAGTAAATAGGCTAATAATAATAATATTATTCTCTTTATAAAAGGCTTCGAACTAGGCCGACTAGTAGCTCTTATACCTATCGAGTATAATTATCCGATATATACCTTTTATACGAGACTTTATATACTTATCGAAATATTTAATCTATTCGAGGCCGGTCTTATTATCTATCTACCTATTAGAAGTTAGTTTAATAGCCTAGTCGAGTAAGAGGCCGCCTTTTATATACTAGTTAGCGAGGTAGTACGCGCCTTAAATAATAAGAAATAGCGGGAGGCACTACCTTTCGCTATTAATATACTTAATTATTATCGCTTATTCCCGATTACTAGGCTAAACTACCTTACCTCTTCTATATCGATCGGTATATATTATTACTATAGATATATCAATAACGCCTATTATAAAGCCAGTCTTATCGAAGTTATAGAAGTCGTAGTTATAGATACTATATTTCGCCCTTATATTATATATAAGCTTAAACTACGCGCGAATAAGCTCTAGATCTTCGTAAAAGGCTCTTTAAAAGTTATATACGCGATTAAAACGTGTCTTAAGTTCTAGTTATTGCTTAAAGAACTTCTCGGCCTAGTGCTTACCGACGCGTCCTCTATCGCGTCCCGCGAGTAATAAATTAGCTATATCTTTAATACTAGTGTGTCGGGGCGCGAATCCTCGCGTATCTAGGTTTAATATATATCGAATAACTACCTCCTCTTTATTAACTATTAATCGATAAGCTATATAACATAACTCGAGCTTTAGTACTCGTCCGTTTATTTTATAGCGGAGCGTAGCTTCGGGTACTCTATAGATTACTATAGCTTTCCAGCGGCTAAGTCTTTTATCTTACCGAATAGCTTTATTTACTAGGATAATCTAGCTTTTTTTATAAAAGGTTATTATTATTAGTTATAGAGGAATACTATATATAAGATAGAAATATACGACGCGTGGAAAAGTGCGTTAGTTAGGGGTGTGCGTCGGTTAGGGGTGGACCACGTTAAAGCTTTCTTAGTTAATACTATAGTCCTTGCTTACTTCGGCTCGCTTATATCCTTCCGTAAGGATTCTCTAGAGGCTAAGTTATGGCGAATATTCGCTTTATTCTAATTAAATAATAATTATCGCGTTATTATATTTATCCACGCTAACTAATTATTACGCTAATCGACTACCGGATTACTTCTCTATAACTATAGGTGACCTAGTATTATATCGTAATTATATAAGTCTATAATATCGAAGACGATTATCTCATAGTATCCTTATATCGAGGCCTTAAGGCGATCGGTCTCGCCATCGATAGTCCTATTATTATAATCGAAACTTCCTCCTTCGGTAATGTAAAGCTTATATATTATTTTCTTATAATTCTATAGTAACGTATATTAATTAACTACCGTAAGTAAGATATAGTTTCTTATCGATCTATTATCTAGTAGTACTCGTAATTAATATCCGTTAATCTAGACTTCTAAAACTATTTTTTATTTTCTACTTATCTTTATAGAGTAAAAGATCTTTAGGTTTCTTTCGTTATCTTATGCCTTTTTTATAGGCGACGTTAGTAGTTTTTTAACGGGTAGTATTCTATATCGATATTATTATCCTTAGGGTTATAGTTACTATATAGTCCTAGTTATATCGAGGGGTTTCTTTTCTCCTCCTTATATAAGTAATATATATACCTATAGTAATAAACTCTATAGTCTAGCGTATATCCTTTATAATATCTATCCGTTATATATTATATATATACTTTTTTATTTAGAACCTAGTATTCCCTTACCTCTATCTTATAATATAGGCGTAGTATTTCTTTTACTCTTTTATATCGTTCGCGATTTATTTTATTTTTAAAGATATAGTTTTAGTTTAATTCTTTAACCGGATCGTATAATAGTCTTATACCTTTAGGGTATTCGTTATATCCCTTATATATATAACCGTACTTTAGTATATATTTTCTTTTTATTAAGAATTCTTTTATTAGGTTTTTTTTTTCTTAGTATCTTACCTTTATTATAATTATTTCTTCCTTAGTAAGCTTAAGGCCGAGTAGTGCCATTATTACGTTCTTATATCGCTAGAGTTCTTCTATCTTTTTTTATTCTTTAGTTCGATATTAATTAAATACCTTTTCCTTATTATACTTAGGATAGTCTATCGATAGATATTTATTCTATATCTTCTAGTTTCGTGCGTATACTTTAAGGTATTTAGACGATTATTTTAGTATTATATATCCTACGTTAGGTTCTATATATATATATTCGTAGAGTTCGGCTTTATTTTTTTCGTAAGGATTATCGATAGCTTAAATATTTATTCCTCTAATCGGGTAGATATAATATTTCCTTTTCTTAGTTATATAGATTTTATAGAAGTAATATATATACGAGATCTATAATAATTTATAGTATTTCTCCGCGTTAGGGTTTACCCTTAGGTCGTTTCTTAATAATACGCTTCGATCTTATTCGAGTCTATTTTCTCTAAGTATTATTTATATATAGATAGCTATCTATAAGTCTTCTCCGCGGGGTAGGGGGTCGTATCGATCTATAGCGGCGAAGAGCTAGTCTTATATTATAGCTCGTCCGTATAAGAGATTTATTTCGAGTTTTTTTTTTTTCCTATAAGAATTCTTCTTCGCTATCTATAGAATCGGTATCTAATAATTCTTTATTTAATTTTTAAGTTCGTCGTTATTATTCGACGAGCTACTTTATTTATTATTCTTTAGCCTTATTATTAAACTTGTCTATATTATCTAGCGATTTATCTATAATATCTAGGTATTTTATTAGTCTTATAATAACCTTTTTTATTACGGCTAGAACGCGAGATTAATATAGTACCTTAGGGAACTACCTTAAGTTCTTTTTACTATTTCAGTAAGTCTAGTAGCTATCGTCGTAGTAGGCTATCTAATAGAGTTCCTTATACGTTAGTATTTTAGTTAGCTTTCGTTAGATAGCGGAGAGGTAGTCTTTATATTCTTACTTTTTATCTTTAATAATATCGTAGTATTTATCTATCGTAATTTCGTATCCGGTCTTAGTTATATTTAGTTACTTCGCCTTACCTTTAGGTACTAGCTTCTAGTCTTATTTTTATTTTATTTTCTAGAGAATAATATTCGCGCGCGAAGTATCCTTTCTTACTATAATTATAGTAAGTAAGATTTTTCTTTTCTATAGCGGCGACCTTTCGTTATATAGCGTCTAGATCTATAAGCCCCGCGTATATTCTACTATTAGCTATACTATAGTAAAATCAGGGTCGACCTATATTAGGATAGATTCGGTTTCTATTATCACGGTCGTGGTTTAAGGAGTTAGTAGCGTATTATTTTCTTTTTTATTATTACCTTCCGAACTATTAATTATCGATTTTAATTACTATTATAATATACGTAAAGAGGGTAGTAGGCCGATCTTCCTTATAGAGCTTATCCTTAACCTTATCTTTAAGGCCCTTATAGTAGGCTACTATCTTATCTCCTTTACTCTTCGTGGTCCTAGATATAATCTAGCTAAATAAGGCGCTATAATGAGAAGCTAACCTTTTTTATTTTAACGCTTCTAGCTAGTTCTTAGCTAGGCGTTCTTTATCGATAGTCTTAAAGGTCGCTTTTAATACTTTTTCGAAGTTATAGTAATACGCGAAGATATCTTTTATCTCTTACTTTTAGTTTTAATAGATATTAGTTATAAAATCCCTAAGAGTAGGTTCGAATTATATAAGAGCGGTTCTTAATAGATATCCCGTTATGTAATATATTTTATTTTCTTCCGTGCGAAGTATAGAGGGAAAGTATTACTAATAGGCTCTAACTTACGTTAGAAACCCTTAAAGGTCCTTAGTCGTATTATCGAATAGTCTTAGTTAGCGTGGCTTTATAATCTCTCTTAGATCCTTACTAGTAGTTTATTTAATAGTATTATTACTTATATTATTTATTTCTTATCGAAGTTAGGTTACTTATTATCGGCTTATACCTATACCCTCGTTAAATATCCGGTAGGCTTCGTTATATTATTACTTATCGCGGGCTTATATATTAATAACTTATTATAGCTGCCCTTATAATTGTCGAACTTATCCCTTAAGGATCTTTATATCCTTATCGTCGGACTCGTCCGAGTCCTAGTCTATATCTATAGTTCAAGAATTCTAGGTAGGCTCGGCGTGCTTAGCTATAGCCTTTCCCTTATCGGTGGACTTAGAGGATTCGCTAGCTATAGCGTTATATTACTTAAGTACTTAATACGGTAGTATACTAAATAAGAGCTATTAATATATAATATTCGGGTCTAGACTAGCTACCGGGTAGATAGAATAGAAGTCGGTTTATAAACTAAGTATACTAAGATATCGTTAACTTAAGCGGTTAGGTTATAATCTATATACGAGATAGTAGATCTTACGTAGATAATTATATTAATAACTAAGGAGCTAGTAGAGACTGATTATAATAAAGCTAGGCTTCTTGTATACTAAGTGAATATTATATAGTCGACTGTAGTCGATTATTATCTACGAGCGCCTCTATAGTATAGTTAATAGTAGTCGCCTAGCGACTATAGTCGACTACTATACGTGGTGCGTGATAAGATAAAAAAGTAAGGGGGTATATAAGAGGCGCATACGGTCGCATGCCGGGTTGTAACAGTAGCGCGTCGCGTACGCATAAAAGTTAGTTAGCTATATCTGTCACAGCTGGTCAAGAGCGGGGACCCACCCTGCACCTAGCAGTCACGTGAACTCGCGCCTGCCTTTGTATTTT